>NW_012102188.1:1552979-1559950 GCF_000951045.1 Mandrillus leucophaeus
AAAGAGAAAGTCAAATTGTCCCTGTTTGCAGATGACATGGTGGTATATTTAGAAAACCCCATCATCTCAGCCCAAAATCTCCTTAAGCTGATAAGCAACTTCAGCAAAGTCTCAGGATACAAAATCAAGGCTTGATTTAAATACTTCATTCCCAAAAAGCAATCCCAGGTATGCACAAAAATAAGTTAGGTACCAAGGTACTAGAATGTTTTCTATAGTGTTGTTTATAATAGTGGAACAATCTGACATAAGCTGAGGAATTGATTGAATGCATTATGGTACACCTACAAGATAAATGGTAGCAGCTATGAAAATTTTACTTCAAAGTAAGGTTGTAGTAAAGAGTTGAAGCAATATCCATATAAAATCTTAAGTGAATTAGGGGGGATTATAACATTTCAAATACATACACACACTGCACAGAAAGAATATACTACAGACAGTAAGAATCATCTCTGAGAAGCATAATTTTGGGATATATTTACTTTTTTGTGCTTTTCTTTTTTCTCAAAAATTTCTACAATGGATATACATTACTTTTGGAATTGATAAAAAGAATGCAATAAATGTGATTTCAAATAGACTTTGCTCAGCCAAGAAGCTGCCCTCCACAGATGATGCTCATTTTAGGCAATAGCAACAAACACTGAAGTCAGCAGTTAGAGGAAAAGGATTTCACAGGGCCCTATGTCTAGAGTAGTGGCAAAAATTAAGTGCAAGATGCACCCATATCTTGGTAAATTGTACAATAATTTCTCATGCCCCTCTCTTCTCAAGTCCCCATCTCCTAAACTAGACACACTAACATAAAAATTTGTCCCCAACAAATGAGATGTCAAGATGGGTTGTGCAGGCTTTAGAGCTAATGAATGTCATCATTGCTGTCATTATGAGTAGTCTGTAGGCAACACAGTGTTCTTTCTCCCTCCAAAAGTAACCAAAAAATCATGTTTTGTTTTTTTTAAAGTGTTCAGGGTAAAAAAATAATAAAGCAAGAAAAGATCAAGGGGGCCAAGTTTTGCGGATTAATTCCAAGTTTTAAGGGTAAGAAAGAAAACAGATACACAGGACTTTCTTTTCTTTTCCTGCCTTCCTTCCTCTTCCTTCCTTCCTTCCTCTTTCTTTCTCTTTCTTCTTCCTTCCTTTCTTCCTTTTCTTTCTTTCCTTCTTTCTCTTTCTCTTTCTTTCTTCCTCTTTCTCTTTCTTCTTCCTTCCTTTCTTCCTTTTCTTTCTTTCCTTCTTTTTCTTTCTCTTTCTTTCTTTCTTCCTCTTTCTTTCTCTTTCTTCTTCCTTCCTTTCTTCCTTTTCTTTCTTTCTTTCTTTTCTCTTTCTTTCTTTTTCTTCTTCCTTCCTTTCTTTCTTTTCTTTCTTTCTTTCTTTCTTTCTTTTCCTTCCTTCCTTCCTTCCCTCCTTCCTTCCTTCTTTCTTTTTCTCCTCCCTTCCTTCCTTCCTTCCTTCCTTCCTTCCTTCCTTCTTTCCCCCCCCTCTCTTCCTTCCTCCCTCACTTTTTTCTTTCTTTCCTTCCTTCCCTTCCTTCCTTCCTTTCTCTCTCTCTCTCTCTCTCTCTCTCTCTGTCTTCTTTCTTTTCCTTCCTTCCTTCTTTTATGTTTTCAGGGTCATACTCTGTCACCCAGGCTAGAGCCCAGTGGCGTGATCTTGGCTCACTGCAACCTCCACCTCTAGGGTTCAAGCAATTCTTGTGCCTCAGCCTCCCAAGTAGCCAGGATTACACCACCATGCCCAGCTAATTTTTGTATTTTTTTTTTTTTTTTTAGTAGAGATGGTGTTTCACCATGTTGACTGGTCTTGAACTCCTGACCCCAAGTGATCCACCTGCCTCAGTCTCCCAAAGTGCTGGGATTACAGGTGTGAGCCATGGGGCCTGGCCACATCAGTTTTCTCACCTATAAATTGAAGATAACCAAAGTAGCCACCTCATAGGATTATGATTTGGTTCCTAACCATTTAAAATTGTAATATCCTCTTGAGGAATAGTCCCCTTGGTCATTATGAAATGATGTTACTTATTCTGGGCAATATTCTTTGCTCTGAAATCGACTTTGTCTGATATTAACATAGTCCAGCTTTCTTTTGACTAGCATTAACATGGTGCATCTTTTCCCATCCATTTATTTTTAACCTACTTATACTTTTCTATTTGAAGTGGGTTTTTTGTAGGCATATAATTTGGTCTTGTTTTTTTATCCAGTCTGACAATTTCTGCCTTTGAATTCGGATATTTACATTTTAAGTGTTTATTAATATAGTCAGGTTTAAATATACCATTTTGCTATTTGTTTTCTATCTGAACAATCTTTTCATTCTTCCATACTTCTTCTTTTCCTACCTTATACATCTTTAATTTATCACGGTCTACTTTCAAATAATAGCAAATGACTTCACATATAGTCTAAGGACCTTACAATAGTGTACTTTCTTTTCTCCTCTCCTGGCCTTTATGCTATTGTCATGCATTCTATTTTTACGGATGTTATCAATCTCACACTACATTGTTATTATTTTTGTCTAAGCAGTCAGTTATCTTTTAAAGATATTTAAGTACTAAAAACATCATGTATTTATCCATATAGTTACTACTTTTGGTGTTTTTCATGCCTTTGTATAAATCTATATTTCTATCTGGTATCATTTTCCTTCTGCCTGAAGAATTTTATTTAATATTTTTTATGATAAAGATCTGTTGGTGATGAATTCTCTCAAGTTTTGCAAGTCTGAAAATATCTTTTTTATACCTTTGCTTTGGAAACATAATTTTGTTGCATGTAGAAGTTTAGATTGATTTTCTTCTCTTTCAGTACTTTAAAGATGCCATTCTACTGTCTCCTTACTTGCCTTGTTTCTAATGAGAAATCTGTTGTCATCCTTATCTTGGTTCTTTTACACATAATGATACAGGAGATAGAAATAAATTATTTAGGCAGATAGTGAGGGCAAATGAGTCCTCAGCAGAACTTCCCTTCTAACAAAAAGCAGCCCCAGAAATAATTTTTTTCTAACGAAGAGCAGCCTGAAAGATGGGGCTGCAAACATAGGTAAGGAAGCTGGAAGCTTGCACGGGGATGTCGGCAGCTGTCCAGTGACGTCCAGTGTCTTACAAACTGTTTAGCATATATATTGTCCATTTTTTTATTGTTTCAGTCAGGACGGTATATCTGCTGCCTGTTGCTGCATCTTGATCAGAAGTCTGCTAATGCTGAAACCTCAGGACCTTGCAATTCCATGCACAATGCACATACAGTACGGTGCTCCTCACATTACCTGGCTTCCCGGGACCATGTACCTAGTACACTGTTCTGCATATAAAGAAAATTTAGCAATACTTAGCAATGATTCTTAATCAGCAGTCATTGGGGCTATGAGGTGCTTGCATGAATATGAATTATGAAAATTCCAACCAGTATTGTTCATTTAATGATCATATTGTGGACAATTTTTCTTTCTTGTGTAAAATCTCATTTCTCCCAGGTTTTATGCACAAAAAGGAACAGATTATACCACAAAGGTAAAGATAGTTAGAAAAATTAGAACTCAGAAACAAAGGAATTAAAAGACTAAAATATGATTTAATTCCAAAATTTCCCTTCTTTTTGTACTCTGCATGCATCTACCTCACTGCTAAGAATGTTCTTTAAGTAACAGAATATTACTCTTGCAACATTCAATCCAAAGAAAGCACAATTGCCAAGGTTCCTGTAGAAATAGCTAGTTTAAGACTTTCTCGTGATTTCCTAACACAGAGTGATAATGTTATTAAAATTGACCACCAAGTGTTATGGAAACATCAATTTGTGGAGAGAAAGAATCCTGGAATCCAAAGGTTTCCACAGAGCAGTTCAAGAGCAACAGTGCTGGGACCATGAATTCTCAGTGAGGCCAAATGTGAGGGGCTGCTGTGTGCACTCATTCCTCCCAGATCCAAGATAAACCAAGCAGTCAGAAAGAACTGATCACTTTCTGTGTCAATGCTCAGGAGACATTTGAAGGCCTTTATCTCTTTCCCACTTTCAAATACAAATCTTAAGTCTCAAGGGCCAAATTAATAACATTCCACTGAAAACTAAATTATCATATTTTGGTCTCAACAGAAGCCAGATTTTGGTTTCTAGCAGGGCTGGAAAATCTATTCCCCGGAAACTCCAGCTTCTTTTGATCACCACAGACACACTCTGATGACCTGCAGCTCTCAACTATATATAGCAAGACCCTTTCTGTTTGATCAGTGAGTCTGGGCTGTGTTTTGCAAACAATAGGCTACAACACATGAGCAGGTCATGAAATCAATTTACTGTATCATGACTCGCTTTTTAAAAAATGACACAAAATAAGAAAATATGAGAGCACGTCACAATAGTAAGGCCAGTACTGTTTCATAAAATTTCTTTTTTCAGTTTCACATATGTGTGTTTGTAAATACTGGGTTGTAAAGATTTGTAAAGGAAAGCACACCATTTACTTCAGGTTAAGGTCAAAAGAATTGGAAAACCACTGGTCTAGAAACTAATCAAGCATTCTGTGTTCAGCTGCTGGTGGGAGTGGAAATTGGTTTAACCTGTACTGACAATACCACTCATCATTTAACTCAGGGGTATCCAACCTTTTGGCTTCCCTAGGCTACACTGGAAGAAGAAGAATTGTCTTGGGCCACACATAAAACACACAAACACTAATGATAGCTGACGAGCTAATTTTAAAAATTGCAAAAAAAGTCTCAAATGTTTTAAGAAAGTTTATGAATTTGTATTGGGCCACATTCAAAGCCATACTGGGCTGCATAAGGCCTGAGGGCCACAGGCTTGATTTGGTTGGAAATCCAAATCAAGTTGGTTGGACAGGCTTGATTTACTTTTTTATTTTATTTTTTTCTTATACTTTAAGTTCTAGGGTACATGTGCACAACATGCACGTTTGTTACACAGGTATACATGTGCCATGTTGGTGTGCTGTACCCATTAACTCGTCATTTACATTAGGTGTATCTCCTAATGCTATCCCTCCCCACTCCCCCCACCCCACGACAGGCTCTGGTGTGTGATGTTCCCCTTCCTGTGTCCAAGTGTTCTCATTGTTCAATTGCCACCTATGAGTGAGAACACGCGGTGTTTGGTTTTTTGTCCTTGTGATAGTTTGCTGAAAATGATGGTTTGCAGCTTCATTCATGTCCCTACAAAGGACATGAACTCATCCTTTTTTATGGCTGCATAGTATTCCATGGTGTATATGTGCCACATTTTTTCAATCCAGTCTATCATTGATGGACATTTGGGTTGGTTCCAAGTCTTTGCTATTGTGAATAGTGCCACAATAAACCTATGTGTGCATGTGTCTTTATAGCAGCATGATTTATAATCCTTTGGGTATATACCCTGTAATGGGATGGCTGGGTCAAATGGTATTTCTAGTTCTAAATCCATGAGGAATCGCCACACTGTCTTCCAAAATGGTTGAACTAGTTTACAATCCCACCAACAGTGTAAAAGTGTTCTTATTTCTCCACATCCTCTCCAGCACCTGTTGTTTCCTGACTTTTCAATGATTGCCATTCTAACTGGTGTGAGATGGTATCTCATTGTGGTTTTGATTTGCATTTCTCTGTTGGCCAGTGATGATGAGCATTTTTTCATATGTCTGTTGGCTGCATACATATCTTCTTTTGAGAAGTGTCTGTTCATATTCTTCATCCACTTTTTGATGGGGTTGTTTTTTTCTTGTAAATTTGTTTGAGTTCTTTGTAGATTCTGGATAGTAGCCCTTTGTCAGATAAGTATTGCAAAAATTTTCTCCCATTTTGTAGGTTGTCTGTTCACGCTGATGGTAGTTTCTTTTGTTGTGCCAAAGCTCTTTAGTTTAATTAGATCTCATTTGTCAATTTTGGCTTTTGTTGCCATTGCTTTTGGTGTTTTAGATATGAAGAGCTTGCCCATGCCTATGTCCTGAATGGTATTGCCTAGGTTTTCTTCTAGGCTTTTTATGGTTTTAGGTCTAACATTTAAGTCTCTAATCCACCTTGAATTAATTTTTGTATAAAGTGTAAGGAAGGGATCCAGTTTCAGCTTTCTACATATGGCTAGCCAGTTTTCCCAGCACCATTTATTAAATAGGGAATCCTTTCCCCATTTCTTGTTTTTGTCAAGTTTGTCAAAGATCAAATAGTTGTAGATGTGTGGTATTATTTCTGAGGGCTCTGTTCTGTTCCATTGGTCTATATCTCTGTTTTGGTACCAGCACCATGCTGTTTTGATTACTGTAGCCTTGTAATATAGTTTGAGGTCAGGTAGCGTGATGCCTCTAGCTTTGTTCTTTTGGGTTAGGATTGTCTTGGCCATGCGGGCTCTTTTTTGATTCCATATGAACTTTAAAGTAGTTTTTTCCAATTCTGTGAAGAAAGTCATTGGTAGTTTGATGGGGATGGCATTGAATCTATAAATTACCTTGGGCAGTATGGCCATTTTCACGATATTGATTCTTCCTATCCATGAACATGGAATGTTTTTCCATTTGTTTGTGTCCTCTTTTATTTCACTGAGCAGTGGTTTGTAGTTCTCCTTGAAGAGGTCCTTTACATCCCTCGTAAGTTGGATTCCTAGGTATTTTATTCTCTTTGAAGCAACTGTGAATGGGAGTTCACTCATGATTTGGCTCTTTGTTTGTCTGCTATTGGTGTATAAGAATGCTTGTGATTTTTGCACATTGATTTTGTATCCTGCCTCTCAGACCACAGTGCAATCAAACTAGAACTCAGGATTAAGAAACTCACTGAAAACCGCTCAACTACATGGAAACTGAACAACCCGCTCCTGAATGACTACTGGGTAGGTAACAAAATGAAGGCAGAAATAAAGATGTTCTTTGGAACCAATGAGAACAAAGACACAACATACCAGAATCTCTGGGACACATTTAAAGCAGTGTGTAGAGGGAAATTTATAGCACTAAATGCCCACAAGAGAAAG
>NW_012102188.1:1562555-1583501 GCF_000951045.1 Mandrillus leucophaeus
CCTTTTCTTTCTTTCCTTCTTTTTCTTTCTCTTTCTTTCTTTCTTCCTCTTTCTTTCTCTTTCTTCTTCCTTCCTTTCTTCCTTTTCTTTCTTTCTTTCTTTTCTCTTTCTTTCTTTTTCTTCTTCCTTCCTTTCTTTCTTTTCTTTCTTTCTTTCCTTTCTTCCTTTTCTTTCTTCCTCATTCATTCATTCATTCATTCATTCAATGTCTCTGCACATCGGTCTGTCTGTCCATCTGTCTGTCAGCTGGTCATCACTCAGTCCACAGCTACCTCCTGAATATTCTACACAACAGTCAGATTTAGGCTGTAGTGATCAAGGACTTGGTTCCTGCCCTCACTGCCCTCATGGTCTAGCCTCAGTTTACTCATTTTTAAAATGGAAGTAAGTGAGAATAGCTGACATGAAGTGTCCATATGTGCCACGCACCATGCTGCAGTGCTGCAGGCTGAGCCTCCATGTACTCCATGAGCTGCACCATGTGGTGCTGGGGCCTGAAGGCACCACATAATGCCTGCTACAGTCAGCTGTGCAGACAGGCTCAGGGCCTTCTCTAGGTCTGGTTCCCACTTTTTCCCTTTATTCCTTTACTCCCCTGCACCCTCACTGAGACCCAGCCCATGCCTGTCATGGTGTCCCTCAGTGCACCACAGACACCCACACCCTCATCCTGCGTTCAGGTTCCCCTGCCTGGCAGGTCCTCCAGCCCCACCTGGAAGGCTCTTGCTCATTCCTTAAATTGCTCAAGTGGCACTGCTTGGGGACCCTCCATAGTTCACACTGAGTACTCCGAGCCCCTGCAGCTGCACAGGGCCTGCCTCGTCGTGCTGGGCTCTGCAGCCACCTGTCTACCTTGTACAATGGCAAGCAAAAGAGACCAAGTGGTATGTCTTTTCTCCAAATCCCCAGCCTGGGCACATCAAGGAAACATCAACTCCTACTTCTGGAGTCCATGTGTTAAGCATTTTATGCTCTTTGTCTCATAGAATTTAACTCCCACAACCTCTACAAGGGAAGGCTTGTTATCTCCACATTATGTATGGAAAAACTGAGGCATAGGGTGGGAATAACTGGCCCAAAGTCATGCCCAGGATTACTAGCTTCAAAGGCAGTAAATGTGTGCTGAAATATATTTGTTTGAAGCAAGATGTGCCTAGTCCTACAAGCCACAAAAAGAGATGGTCTTCAGTTTCCTCTCAGTAGCCCCCAGACTCAAGTCCACACTTCACTCCCAGGGAGTTCCAGCCTGAAGAAGATGCAGCGTGTGTGCATATGAGCTTAAAACAATTAGAAGATGCTCATTCTTTTCTTTCAACAAATATTTGTGCCTCTACAAATATCTCCATGCTAGGTGTCAAGTGGATTGGGAGTGGGGAGGAGAAGGGAAGGAACAAAAATGGAAATCAGGGCCATGATTTTGTGATCTAATAAGAAATGTACATTTTGTTTCATCCCTGGTTCCTGGCACAGAGCTCCTAAAACATTTGTAATTTTCTGAGTGACAGGGATGCTAGAAGCATTCTTTGTTCTAAATTTGCTCTTTGACCCCAGTTCCTGACACAGAGTTCCTAAACCTCTTGGAATTTCCTGGGTGCTGGAGCATCTTTTGTTCTAATGAGGCAACTCCTAGTGGGCTACTGGACAGCTTCTGGATGGGGGCTGGTCATCAGAAATGCCAAGCCATGGTTAGAAGTTCAGAGCTTTTATCGCCCTCCCTGAAACCCCTGCCATCCTCCAGGAAGGTCAGAGGAGCTAGAGATTGAGTTAATAACGGATCATGCCTATGTGATAGAACCTCTATAAAAATCCCTAAAATAGTTCGAGAACAGCCTGACCAACATGGTAAAACCCCATCTCTACTAAAAGTACAAAAATTAGCTGGGCATGGTGGCACATGCCTTAATCCCAGCTACTCAGGAGGCTAAAGCAGGAGAATTGCTTTAACCCAGGAGGCGGAGACTGCAGCGAACCGAGATTGCACCATTGCACTCCAGCCTGGGCAACACAGAGAGACTCCATCTCCAAAAAAAAAAAAAAAATCCCTAAAATATGTGGTTCAGAGAGCTTCCAGGGTTATTGAACACATCCTCGTGCCAAGCAGAGCAGTGCACACCAACTCCAGAGGGACAGAAGCTCCTGTGCTCAGAACCTTCTGGACTCAGCCGATGTATCTCTTTATCTGGCTGTTTATCTGTATCCTTAATTATTTCCAGTAAACATTTAAGTGTTTCCCTGAGTACTGTGAGCTGTTGTAGCAAATTATTGAACCTAAGGAGAGGGTCATGGGAACTCCTGATTTATAGACAAGTTAGGCAAAAGTGTGGGTAGACCACGGTATGACTCACACCTGTAATTCCAGCACTTTGGGAGGGTGTGATGGGAGGATGACTTGAGGCCAGGAGTTCGAAACCAGTCTGGGCAACATAGTGAGATCCTCATCTCAACAAAAAATAAATTAGCCGGTGTAGTGGTATGTGCCTGTAGTCCTAGCTATTTGGGAGGCTGAGGAAGGAGGATTGCTTGAGCCCGGGAGTTCAAGGCTACAGTGAGCTGTGATTGTGCCACTACACTTCAGCTTGTGTGACAGTGAGACCCTGTTTCAATAATAATAATAACAGTGCAGGTAACTCAGAGAAGCATTATTGGTGACTAGCATCCAAAGGTGGGGGAAGACTTATGGAACTGAGGCCTTAATCTGCGGAGTCTGCATGCACTCCAGGTAGTCGTTGTCAGAATAAATTAAATTGTAGAGCAGGTTTCCCCAGTCCCCAGGCTACGGACTGGTACCAGACTATGGCCTGTTAGGAACCAGGCCACACAGCAAGAGGTGTGGTGGGAGCGAGCATGACCGCCTGAGCTCCACCTCCTGTCAGTTCAGTGGCACCATGAGATTCTCACAGAAGCGCGAACCCTATTGTGAACTGTGCACGTGAGGGATCTAGGCTGCACGCTCCTTATGAGAATCGAAAGTCTGAGGATCTGAGGCAGAACAGTTTCATCCCAAAAACATCTCCCCTACCCCGCACCCCCGACCCCCAAAACCATCCGTGGAAAAATTGTCTTCCGCGAAACCAGTCCTTGGTGCCAAAAGTGTTGGGAGGCCACTGTCGTAGAGCACCCCATTGGTGTCCACAGAGAATTAGAGAACCGGTTGTTATGGAAAAGCCACACGTCTGGTGTCAGAAATACTGTGAGCAGAGGACACAGCATTTGCCTTCTAGGGCCCTCTGCCCCAGGTTGCTCAGGAGCTCCGGGGCGCAGAGCTCTGTGAGGCAGCGTGCCCGGGCAGCTGGCATTCCAGCATGGACTGCGTCTTCTCTAACAGTGTGGGGTCATTTCCGCACTGCTAGGTGGTCCTCGGCAGCACGGGTGAACATGACAGGCTGGATCACTGGAGAGCAGGCAAGGGTGGTTGTTCCGGGTGGCACTGCCAGGGCTCAGCATGGACCCAGGGGAAATATGGCCTCCCAGAATGAGCACTGAGGCCAGGACGGAAGGACGAGGGTTAGGATGACAGGGGCACAGGAGGGTCTCTGTGCAGAGGCTATGAAGGCCTGGGGTTGAGATACCCCTGGGCCTGCCTGTCTGTGAACTGTGAGAAAGGGAATGAGCCACGGGAGCCCAGAGGACCAGGAGCCTGCAGGGGGATCTGAGCGAGCCCGCAGGCTGAGTCACCTGTCAAGGCCACAGTGTCTGGGCTCAGGGCCCCCAGCAGTGCCCCAACCCCCCACTGTGTGGGCTGCCCCTGCCTGCGGGGCCACTTCAGGTCATACCCCCGCCTGCTGACCTAACTTTCTTACTCTACCCCCGAATCCCTGGGCTGTGTTCCCTGCGGCTCCCAGCCTGAGGATTGAAGGGACAGCCACCTCCTGGAGACACAGGTAGAAACCAGCCCCCTGGCAGGGCCCTCCTTAGCTAAGGACAGTCACATCGTGCCATTGTCTCAGCTGCCTTGGAGGACCTCAGCTCCTGGCCAGCTGCACCCTAGGCCAGCTATTATTTTATTCTCCATTCCCTTTCTTTTCCATGTGGACCCCACACAACATCGCCATAGGAAGGAAGCAGACATGCCCCACCCCCGATCATCATCAGGGACACATCTTCACTCAGCCGCCTAAAAGAAATGATCACACTGGCTTTCAGGTGGACAAACACCATGGATCGCATGGGAGAGGCCCTCAGGCTCTGCCCGCACCTCTGCCTCTTATGAAGGCTCAGCCCCTCTTCACCGTTGCCCCTCTGTGCGGTCCGTTAGCTCCATACGGACGGCAGGGAATCGGCTTTCCAGAAACTCATCCTTTCCTTTTTATTTTCTACAGCTGCCCTTGACTTGCCCTTGACCCATTCTCTACTGAGAATGGGTCTTCGTCTTCCCCTTCACGTTCAGAGGTGCTGTTTTTAAGCAAATATTCGATGAAGTTCAGCATTAAATTCAGACCAAAGACCAACAGGGGCTCCCTCTTTCCATTCTCCTCTGGGGGTGTGATCTGGAGTTCCAGTAGCTGCCACATCTGGCCTGCATTCGAATGAAGTGCACAGTTGATCCTGCAGTTCTGCCGTGCCACCTCGTCACAGGTCCACAGCCTCATGCTACATGTCCTGCTCTCAGACACCCAACTTGGGTTCACTTTGTCATGGGCTCTGGACCCTCACATGGGTGTGGACACCTGTGGAGACCTGCAGAGTCCTGCAGGGCCTCTGTTCTCACGGTCGCACATAGATCCAGCTGCTCTCAGAGTCCCCTTCAACTCCCTCAAATACAAATATTAGATTACTCACACCTTGTGCTTCTCACCGCACAATCCAGTCTGAGACTGGGGCTGGGGACACACCAGGAAGTCTCTGAATGCTCTGCCTCCTGCGTCCTGAGGGAAACCCTCAGGGTCACTTCCTGTGTTCTCCCCAAGGGATTAAAACATTGGAGCAGAGCTCTGATCATCTGAACCTTCAGTGGCCCTTTCCCATACTGTCTACTACTACCTTTGCCTCAGCAAGTTTCATGATGTTTATTGCGTGCCTCCATGGGCCAGGCAGGCATTTTACAAACATGTTCTCTATCAGTCCTGGCAGCATCATATGAGGGAGACACACAAGACTACAAGGCTGGTAAGGAAGGAACCCGGAGTCATGGGCAGTTGGGATTTCTATTCAACTCTGAAGTGTGTTCTCTTCCCACCCCACAGTGCCCCTCCAGGGTGGGTTGTATCGTGGGGACCCGCAGGAGCTGCAGGCCTTGGGGCTCACCATGCACTTGCGGCAGTCCTGCAGGCAGCAGATGTTCTCCCAGGTGCTGTAGGCCTTCAGCGCCGCCACCAGAGCCTGCAGTGAGTGACTGTTGACCAGCTCCTTTCCCTGGAAGACATCCTCATCCACGAGGGCCCCGGTATACCTGCGGGACAAAGCAGAGACGTGTGATGGAAGTGGCGGTACATCCAGCACATGTGTGAAGGAGCATTATCTGTGAAGTGCTATAATGCTATTTGAGGAAAGAATATGATGTCAATGATGCATATTTTAGACTGTAGATAGTCACTAAAAGATAACATTTAAGACACTACCTGCAGAATACTAAAAATTATTCAATTAGTCAATGAAACACAGGAGCAGAGGGAAAAGGGAACAAATAACATATGGGATAAATAGAGAAGAAGTTGCAGGATAATATTCTAAAACTCTATGTTTGTTGATAGCTACATTAGGTGCAAATGGTTTAAACAGTACTATTTAATTTGGAGATTGTCAGACATGATTTTTTAAAAAATCAAGATTCAGCTAGATGCTTTATACAAGAAAGCCACTCAAAATACAAAGACAAATAGGTCAAAAGAAATACAACGAAAAAATTTATACCTGCAAACACTAACCACAGGAATAGCAGAGGCTTGTGGGCATCTGTTGTAGACCTCAAGGTTAAACCTGCTTCTCCAAAGTCTACCAAAGTCTTCATGGGTCTGTCAAAACTGTCACCCTGCACCATGACTGTACCTGCAACCATGAGTCTCCACCACATCGCTCTCCCATTGGAAAACCTCTCCTTTGCTTTCTTTTCAAATTTACTTTTCTTCCAATCCATTTACAGGCCTCACTACTCACGCTGACATCTGTCTAGGCACTCCTTGACTTGCACAAAGTGGCCCCTTAGGCTCAACTCTCCTCTTATTCTGGTCTACACACATACGATCATGTTCCAAATTATTCTCTTTTATCCACACACACAAAAAAAGTTTCACATGCCTCTTGTATTTGTAACTTTTTAATTCCACTTCCCTTGGAAATTCTGTACCTTACAACAATAAAGTATACCTCAATTCCACTCCCCCATCCACTTTGCTACTGTTGAGATTTTATATATAAAGATATATATACATATTATATATATAGATACATATCTTCTGCATGTGTTATAAACCTCATGGCTATTTTTGCTTTAAACAACTTATCTTCTTCCCTAATCAACAATATTGAGAAATAATATATTACAATGATGCATTCATTCAAAGTGCACCACTTGAAGAATTTTGACAACCGTACACACATCCATGAGAATAGCATCACAATCAAGCTACAGAACAAAATGCCTCGTATCCTTTTGCAGTCCATTCCTTTCTTTACTCCCACCCCAAGGCAACCACTGATCTGTTCTTTGACACTATAGATGAGACGTGTTTTCAGTAAACTGAATTGCAGAGTATGTGTTGTCTTGCTTCTTTCAATCAGCATGCTGTTTTGAAATTCATCCACATTACAATATGTATTTGTAGTTGTTCCGTTTTATTGCTAGTAGTACTCTAGTCTATGTAATGCACTCATCACATTCATTTATGCATTCACTTGTTGATGAACATTTTGGTTGTTTCTAGTTTGGGACTATTGCAAATAAAACTGTTAGGAAAATTCATGTACAATTCTTAGAGAAAATACATGTCTTCATTTATCTTGAGAAAATATATTGAAGTGAAATGGCTCAGTCATATGGTAGATGCATTTCAAACTTTTTAAGAACCTGCCAAATAATTTTTCCAAAGTAGTTATGCAATTTTACACTCCTCCCAGCGGTGTATAATAATTATAGTTGTTCTACATTCCTGCCAACAATTGGTCTTTACAGTCTTTTTAATGTTAGTCATTCTAGTGTATATGTAATGGTATCTCCTTATGGTTTGAATTTGCATCTGTAAAATGGAGATATAATTTCCTATTTCATAGGGTTGTTGGGAAAACTGACGCTCAACTGAGGTAAACCTACCTAAGTCAAGGTCCCACATGTGTTAGGGTTGAGCTAGGATTTAAACCCAGGCCTCTCTATTCCTAAATAGCATGCTCTTTTCATTATAAACAATGTTCCTGTCAGTGCCCTGAGCAAGTTTTTGGCATTTTCATCTATGCTATATTATCATCACCCATGCTCCAGGCTGTGACATTAAAAAAACGTATACATGATTCCCCATTGATCTCTCCAATCACACCCACCCCCACCTCTCCCCAATCCCCATGGGTGGAAATAGGTGGGAAATAAGAAACAAATAGTCTTTAAGAAATGGATTGTGAGAGACCCCAGCCAAGCTTCCAGCTGCCAGATGGAGAGGTGCACCAGTGGCTCTTATTCTTTGTTGTACCCTTATATTTGTTTAACCAAGGAGTCTGAGAAGTCTTCCATGTTCAGTGTGTTTTAGAGTACAGGAGGAGCATGTCTTAAGAAAATCTGATATGAGAAACCCATGGTGACCCAAAATATAAATTAGGAAATAGGGATTCTGGAGGCAAGATTATTTCTCATTTCTAAACATGTTTATTTAATAGGTGATGTCTCAAGAAATGCAAGGTATTTGTTTATGGATTACATCCATTCAAAGAACAGATTAAACAAAGTGTTAGAACTGTATTAGTCTGTTTTCACACTGCTAATAAAGACATACCTGAGACTGGGTAATTTATAAAGCAAACAGGTTTAACAGACTCACAGTTTCACATAGCTGGGGAGGCCTCACAATCATGGTGGAAGGCAAAAGGTACGTTTTACATGATGGCAGGCAAGAGAGAGAATGAAAGCCAAGTGAAAGGGGAAACCCCTTGTAAAACAATCAGATCTCATGAGACTTATTCACTACCACAAAAAGAGTACAGGGGAAACTGCCCACATCATTCAATTAGCTCCCACTGAGTCCCTCCCACAACACATGGAATTATGGGAGCTACAATTCAAGATGAGATTTGGGTGGGGACACAGCCAAAACATATCATTCCACACCTGGCCCCTCCTCCCAAATCTCATGTACTCACATTTCAAAACCAATCATCCCTTCCCAACAGTCCCCCAAAGTCTTAAGTCACTTCAGCATTAACTCAAAAGTTTACAGTCCAAAGTCTCATCTGAGACAAAGCAAGTCAAAACAAATCCCTTCTGCCTATGAGCCTGTAAAATCAAAAGCAAGTTAGTTACTTCCTAGATACAATGGTGGTACAGGCACTGGGTAAATACAGCTGTTCCAAATGGGAGAAATTGGCCAAAACAAAGGGCTACAGGTGCCCTGTAAGTCCAAAATCTAGTGGGGTGATCAAATCTTAAAGCCCCAAAATGATCTCCTTTGACTCTTTGTCTCACATCCAAGTCACACTGATGCAAGAGGTGGGTTCCCATGGTCTTGGGCAGCTCTGCTCCTCTGGATTTGCAGGATACAGCTCCCCACCCCAGTTACTTTCACAAGTTGGTGGTGAGTGCAGCAAGTGCACGGTGCAAGCTGTCAGTGGATCTACCATTATGGGGTCTGGAGGACACAGCTGTACTAGGCAGTACCCCAGTGGGGACTCTGTGTGGGGACTTAAACCCCACATTTCCCTTCCACATTACCCTAGCAAAGGTTCTCCATGAGAAGCCCCGCCCCTGCAGCAAACTTATGCCTGGACATCCAGGCATTTCCATACATTCTCTGAAATCTAGGCAGAGGTTTCCAAACCTCAATTCTTGACTTCTGTGCACCTGCAGGCTCAATGCCACATGGAAGGTACTACCCCCTTTAGAGGGGCTTGTACCTCTAAAGCCATGGCTCCAGCTGTAACTTGGCCCCTTTTAGCCTGAAGCAGCTGGGATGCAGGGCACAAAGTCCCTAGGCTGCACACAGCAGGAAGACCCTGGGCCTGGCCCATGAAACCATTTTTTCCTCCTAGGCCTCCCAACTTGTGATGGGAGGGGCTGCTGCAAAGGTCTCTGACATGCTCTGGAGACATTTTCCCCATTGTTTTGGGGATTAGCATTTGGTTCCCATTACTTACGCAAATTCCTGCAGCAGGCTTGAATTTCTCCTCAGAAAACGGGTTTTTCTTTTCTATTGCATCTTCAGGATGCAAATTTTCTGAGCATTTAGACTCTGTTTCCCTTTTAAAACAGAATGCTTTTAACAGCACCCAAGTCATCTCTTGAATGCCTTGCTGCTTAGACATTTCTTCCACCAGATACCCTAAATCATCTCCCTCAATTTCAAAGTTCCACATATCTCTAGGGCTGGGGCAAAATGCCACCAGTCTCTTTGCTAAAACATAGAAAGAGTCACCTTTACTCCAGTTCCCAACAAATTCTTCATCTCCATCTGAGTCCACCTCAGCCTGGATTTCATTGTCCATATCATTATCACCATTTTGGTCAAAGCCCTTTTA
This sequence comes from Mandrillus leucophaeus, assembly GCF_000951045.1. NCBI lineage: Eukaryota > Metazoa > Chordata > Mammalia > Primates > Cercopithecidae > Mandrillus > Mandrillus leucophaeus. Next base: position 1,572,207 of record NW_012102188.1, read on the forward strand.
ACAAGTCTCTAGGAAGTTCCAAACTTTTCCCCATTTTCCTTTCTTCCTCTGAGCCCTCCAAACTGTTCCAAACTCTGCCTGTTACCCAGTTCTAAAGTCACTGGCTACGTTTACAGCAGCACAACACTCTCCTGGGACCAATTTACTCTATTAGTCCGTTTTCACACCACTGATAAAGACATACACAAGACTAGGTAATTTATAAAGAAAAACAGGTTTAATGGACTCACAGTTCCATGTGGCTGGGGAGGCCTCAAAATCATGGCAGAATGTGAAAAGCACGTCTTACACTGTGGCAGGCAAGAAGACAATGGGAGACAAATGAAAGGGGTTTCCCCTTATAAAACTGTCAGATCTCATGACACTTATTCACTACCATGAGAACAGTATGGAGGAAACTGGCCCCATGATTCAATTATCTCCCACTGGGTCCCTCCCACAACACGTGGGAATTATGGGAGCTACAGTTCAAGATGAGATTTGGGTGGGGACACAGCCAAACAATATCAAGAACACACCATCATGGTAAGATCCATGAGAAATACCACAATGTATCTAAAACCAAAAAGTCAATGAGATGGCAAGATTCTATTTATAAAAGTTTATTTTGTATAAAAAGACCAAACTAGACTTTTTGGCAATAAGCTATTAGAATCATATTTTTAAAAGTCTAGTGCAAAAATGGCAGGGATGAGTAATGTCCAAGGTGCTTAACTATCCTGAACTTCATTTTTTAACAGAGAAGACTGGTGAATTTCTGCAAACTGTGAAGGGTTATTACACTCATTCATTTATTCAACAATTATTCATAAAGTCTAACTTTGTGCAAGGCATCATTTCAGCTGCTGTTGTAACATTAATCAAAAAAACAGAAAAATCTCTGTCCTGTTGATTTGTCTTGAGACATTAAATGAGTTACTACACATGAAATCTTAGGACAGTGCCTGGTAAATGGCAAGCATTTGAATATGTGTTAGCTATTTTCTTAATTTTACCATTACAGGTATTGGGTAAACGGAGATTGCCCAAGAGAACAAGTGAATCCAGTTGAAAGACAGCAGCAGGGACAATGCTGTGGCCCCTCCTTTCCTGAGATGCATCCTGGACTGCACGAGCTGCCCATTTGGCCTGGAATAAAGAGGAGAGGCAGACCCTAAAATACTCACTTTGGCTGGTGCACTGAAAATACTGATTTTTAAAAACTGTTAACCATTTTCTAAGCTAGGAAATTCATCCCTGTAGCAAATCCCACTAGATGATTCCAAAGGGAGATATCAGCTCCCAGCTTCCTTGGCCAGTTACCTCATGGACCCTTCAGAAATGTATGTTTCAAAGATGATCAAATGATTTAAAAGCAAAGCTCCAAGCAACCCCACAGCCAGGTGTGATGTAGTTACACAAGGCAATTCTATTTTGTAGGTGAATTAACCTGTGCAGAGACAGACACTACTAGGTGTGATGATGCCAAATTAAGGATCCACAACTTCTGTGCTCACAGAATTTATAATCACAAACCAAAAGTAACAGTGCAATGACAGGACGGGCCCAGGCTGCTGCTCCAGGAAGCTTATATGGGGGCTCCTTATTCCAGAAGGGGCTCCGGGAGAGTGTCTTAGGGAAGTTGGCAGCCTCAACTGGGTCTCAAAAGATAAGCATTAACTTATCAGGTGAGCGAAGCGAGAGTGTGAGGGGAAATAGGTCTGTAAGAAAGGTCACAGCAGGAGCACAGGACAGGTGTGGAGTCCTCAGTAGAGGACAGAGAGGTGGGGGTGGGGTGGAGGTGGGAAGGCCCGGCAGGTGGAAGGCACCCCAGGGCCACATGTGGGAGCTTGAGTTGGCCCCATGATTTGGTTTGGCTCAGTGCCCCCACCCAAATCTCATCTTGAATTGAACTGTAATCCCCATGTGTTGGGGGTGGGGCCTGGCGAGAGGTGATTGAATCATGGGGGTGGACTTCCCCCTGGCTGTTTTTGTGATAGTGAGTGAGTTCTCACGAGATCTGGTTGGTTAAAGGTGTGTGACACTTCCCCCTTTGCTCCTTCTCTCTCCTGCTGCCATATGAAAAAGGTGATTGCTTCCCCTTTGCCTTCCACCATGATTGTAAGTTTCCTGAGGCCTTCCTGTCATGCTTCCTGTTAGGCCTGTGGAACTATGAGTCAATTAAACCTCTTTTCTTCATAAATTACCCAATCTGAGGTAGCTCTTTGTGGCAGCAAAAGAACAAACTAATATAACCCAGTACAGAAGATGCTGGAAGGCCCCAGGAGGGCGGCAGCTGGCAAGCAGGAATTTAGATTTCATTTCAGCTAGAGGGCTGGTGATTCCTGGAGAACGGATTTGAAGAGGACCAGGCTGAATGGGGAGGGAGTGTGCAACCAGGCATGGTCGGGGAGACATGACAGGGAAAGAAGGCTTTGAGTAATTTCAATGTAGGAGGAAAAATCATCACAATGTGGTAATTGGTGGGATGGAGGGATAGAAAGTTTGAGGGTCCTGGGGGGGATGGCAATAGCAGCTAACATTTATCAGGCATTTACTATCCTCCAGACCCTAATCGAAGCATGTTCAAATATTCACTCATTCAATTCTTCTAATAACCCTCTAAGTCAGGTATTATTATTCCTATTTTATAGATGGAGAAACTGAGGCACAGCATGTCAGCAACCTTCTCAAAGTCATACAATTAGCGAATGGCAAGATCAGGATTAGGACCCCAAAAGTAGGGTCACAGAGGGCCTGCTCCTTGCTGCCACACTGGAGCACGTATGATATGCCGGACTCTGTCTTAGGCCCATTTCATGTGTTAAGTTATTTAATCCCTTGACAACCCAAAGTAGGTACAGAAATACCTCATTTAATTGCATTTTGCAGATATTGCACTTTTTAAAACTTGAGCCTTGTGGCAACCCTGCACTGAGCAAGTCTATCAGAGCCCTTTCTCTAACAAGACATATTCACTTTGTGTCTTTGTGATGTTTTGGTAATTCTCATAATATTTCAAACTTTTTCATCATCATTATATCTGTTATGGTGATCTGTCATCAGTGATCTTTGATGTTACTATTGTAATTGTTTTGGAGCATCCAAAACAATTAATAAGACAGTGAACTTAACTGGTAAATATTGTGTGTTCTGACTGCTCCACTGACCTGCCATTCTCCCATCTCTCTCCCTCTCCTCAGGCCTCTCTATTCTCTGAGACACAACTATGTTGAAATTAGGCCAGTAACCCTACAGTGGCCTCTGAGTGTTCAAGTGAAAGGAAGAGTCATATGTCTTTCTAGATCAAAAGCTAGAAATGCTTAAAAAAAAAAAAAAAGAAAGAAAGAAAGAAAGCTAGAAGCCCAGTGAGGAAGGCATGTTGAAAACTGAGAAAGACTGAAAGTTAGGCCTCTCGTGCCAAAGAGTTGGCCAAGAATGCAAAGGAAAAGTTCTTGAAGAAAATCAAAAGTGCTACTCCAGTGAACACACAAATGATAAGAAAGCAAAACAGACTTTTGCCGATATGGAGAAAGTTTTAGTGGTCTGGATGGAAGATCACACCAATCACAACATTCCCTTAAGCCAAAGCCTAATCCAGAACAAGGTCATAACTCTTTTCAACTCTACAAAGGCTTAGAGAAGTGAGGAAGCTACAGAAGGAAAGTTTGAGGCTAAATTGGTTCTTGAATTTTAAAGAAAGACACCATCTCTATAGCATAAAATTGCAAGGTGAAGTAGCAAGTCCCGATGTAGAAGCTACAGTTAAGTAGCAAGTTATCCAGAAGATCCAGCTAAAATCAGTGATTATGGTAGCTACACTCAACAACATATTTTCAGCGTAGATGAAACAGCCTTGGAAGACGTTTCCATCTAGGACTTTCATCAGTACCTGATTTAAAACTTCAAAGAACAGACAGAATCTCTTGTTCGGAGCTAATGCAGCTAGTGGCTTTCAGTTGAAGCCAATGCTCATTTATTATTTCAAAAATCCTCAGGCCATCAAGAATTATACTGAATTTACTCTGCCTGTGCTCTAGAAATGAAATAACAGCACCTGGTTGATAGCACATCTGTTTACAGCATAGTTTACTGAATATTTTAAGCCTGTTGTTGAGAACTAATGCTCAGAAATAAGGATTTCTTTCAAAATGTTACTGCTCATTGACATTGCACCTGGTCACTTAGAAGCTCTGAGGGAGATGTACAAGGAGATACATGTCATTTTCATGCCTGTTAACACAACAACCATTCTCCAGCCCATGGATCAAGGGGCAATTTTGACTTTCAAATCTCGTTATTTATTAAATACATTTTATAAGGCTATGGCTGTCATCGATAGTGATTCTTCTTATGAACGTGGGTAAATTGAAAACCTTCCTCACCATTCTAAGGGCCATTAAGAACATTTGTGATTCATGGGAGGAGGCCAAAATACCAACATTAGCAGAAGTTTGGAAGAAGTTGATGTTCCAACCCTCATGGATGACTCTGAGGGGTTCAAGACTTCAGTGGAGAAAGTCACTGCAGATATGGTGGAAACAGCTAGAGAATGAGAATTAGAAGTGGAGTCTGAAGATGTGACTGAATTGCTGCAATCTCATAATAAAACTTTCACAGATGAGGAGTTGCTTCTTATGAATGAGCAAAGAAAGTGGTTTCTTGAGACAGAATCTACTCCTGGTGAAAATGCTATGAACATTGTTGAAATAACAAAAGAGGATTTAAAAGGTCATGTAAACTTAGTTGAAAAAGCAGCAGCAAGGTTTGAAAGGATTGGCTTCAATTTTGGAAAAAAATTCTGCCGTGGGTAAAATGCTACCAAATGGCATCAGATGCTACAGAAAAATGTTTCATGAAAGGAAGAGTCAATTGTGGCAGCAAACTTCATTGTCATCTTACGGTACTGCCATAGCCACCCCAGCCTTCAGCAATTACCAACCTGATCAGTCAGCAGCCATCAACATCAAGTCAAGACCCTCCACCAGCAAAAAGATTAACTCACTGAAGGCTTACATGCTCATTAGCATTTTTTAGCATAAAGTATTTTTAACAAGGGTATGTATATTTTTTAGACATAATGCTGTTGCACACTTAATAGGCTGTAGTACAGTGTAAATATAACTTTTACATACACTGGGAAACAAAAAAATTATGACTTATGTTATTGTGATATTCACTTTATTGCAGTGGTCTAGAACCCAACCTGCAATGTCTCTGAGGTATATCTGTACTGACATTCATGCTCTGTTTCTCTTTCTTTCTTTCTTTTTTTTTGAGATGGAGTCTCACTCTTGTCACCCAGGCTGGATGACAATGGTGGGTTCTCGGCTCACTGCAACCTCTGACTCCTGAGTGCAAGCAATTCTCCTGCCTCAGCCTCCTGAGTAGCTGGGATTATAGGCCCCCACCACCACGCCCAGCTAATTTTTTTGTATGTTTAGTAGGGATAGGGTTTTACCATGTTGGCCAGGTTGGTCTCGAACTTCTGCCCTCGGCCTCCCAAAGTGCTGAGATGACAGGCATATGCCACTGCACCAGGCCTCACGTTCTGTTTCTAATGAGGGAATGCACATCCAGAAAATTTAAGTAATTGCTCATAAGGATGGTAAGTGGAGAGACTGGGATTTGAACTCAGGATAGTCTGGAAACTGTCCATTTCCTGCTCACCTAACTCCAGACCTGTACACTTAAAGATGTATACTCTCCTTGCACTTGGGTAGGATCAAATGCATTGAATAAACATCTAACCAGTCAAACCTCCACTTACCCAGACCCTGAACCTTGAAACCAATGGACTGGCAGCCTACATTCATGGAAAGTTAGGAGATGGGCCCTATATCAAGATGTGACACCCTTAGTAGAGAAAAAAAAGAAAAAGAAAAAGAAAAGATGTGTGTTGGGGGGAGGTAGTAAGCATAAAATTTTATCATGTTTCAACCAGTTTTATGAAGCTATTTCCTTACAAGTTGGAAAACAGGTAGCAGGGACACTAAACTAGGAACAAACTAGAAAACCAAAATATTGTCACAGAATGTGCCAAGTTTTTCCTGGGCTTGTGTTAAAATAAAGGCAGCCTCTTTCCCCTAATTGGGACACTACCTTCCTGGGGATTCCTATGACCAGATTTTCCATGGGTCAACCCCCTACTGTGATGGGGGGAGACAGGGAATGAAAGAAGCAGGAAGGAAGGAAAGAAGCTGCAGATATACAATGGGGACAATGAGCTGGGCCAGAGACCATGGAGGGTGCAAGGAGGCCCAAGTCAAGAAATTTAGAAAATCCTTGGGGGCAATTAGACTGACAGCTGGTGAAGGCAAGTGTCGATCTGTCCTGTTCAATGTGGCACTCATGAATGGCACATGGTAAGGGCTCTGGGGTTCTTTTTTTTAATCAATTACTTAATTTCTATTGATCACCTCTTGTTTCTTTCCTTGAAACCTAAAGCTAGAACTGTGACATTTCTCTACGTCTCTGATACAGGTACTTGGAGAGTGTCTAATTAAGATCGAGAGAAACTTTAATTTTCATTAACAGTGTAACACAGCACTTACAAAATCAAGCTTAAATCAAGCCAAAATATTAAAAAAGCTGAAGAAAAAGGAAACATGTCAATACCTGTAACACTTTTGTTATAAATACATGACAGATACATATTTATAAATGTAGAATAGATAGCAACTCTTTCTTATGTAGTCTAATAACTTCTGTGTCACAAACATGTAAATAGTTGACTGAGAAGCAAATGTATGCAGAGTCCTGCCTCTGTAACAGTTACAAGTCCCACTGGGGAAAACTCAAAGAAAGAAATTGTTTTCCTTTGGCATGCATATGAAGGTCAGGAGATCGAGACCATCCTGGCTAACACGGTGAAACCCCGTCTCTACTGAAAATACGAAAAACTAGCCGGGCGAGGTGGCGGGCGCCTGTAGTCCCAGCTACTCGGGAGGCTGAGGCAGGAGAATGGCGTGAACCCGGGAGGCGTAGCTTGCAGTGAGCTGCGATCCGGTCACTGCACTGCAGCCTGGGCGACAGAGCGAGACTCCGTCTTAAAAAAGAAAAAAAAAAAGAAAAATTTTCCAGTTTCATCATTAAGTTATTTGGATCCGATTTAAACTTTCATGATAATATAACACTGTTGCCTGTTTTCTCTTTGTGAAGTTTGCAGGTCATGCTAGGAAGCTCCCTAAGAAGATCCTGTGATTCTCAACTATGAATGCTCATTAGAATCACCTAGGGAGCTAATATACACACGATGGATCCCTGAGACACACCCTAGAGTTAAAAGTAATATATAGCAAAAAGGCTGGGAAGGAGGAATTGGGAATACACTGTGTAAGATTCTTACACTACTTGGGAAATAGAACAGTATTATTTGAAGGTAGTCTATGATTTATTAAAGATGTATATTGTAAGCCTTGGGTCAACAATCAAAGTATGTTTTTTAAATGTATAAATAAGTCAATAAAAGTGATAAAATGGAATAAACAGTTAGGTTCAACTCAATCAAGAGCAAGCAGAAAAATGGAAAAAAACATTAAAGGGGAGAAAATTAAAAATCAGCTATCAATATGATAGATTTTAATCCACACATGTCAGCAATCCCTTTAAACGCAATCTGTCTAAACAAACCATTTAAAAGGCAGAAATTGTAAAACTGGATAAAAAGGCAAGACCCAATTACATGCTGTTTACAAGTAACCCACTGTAATGATACAGGTAGGTTAAAAGTATGAAGAAAGACATACCATAAAAACATTTAGGAAACCCAGAGTAACTATATTAATATGACAAAGTAGACTTCAGGACTAGGATACTTTCAGGGATCAACAGAGAAATTATATAATGACAAAGAAGTCAATTCTCTAAGAAGAAATAAACCTGCATGTGTATGCACCAAAACAACCACCAAAAAAAAAAAACTTAAAATATTTGAGGAAAAAATGGATAAAACTGAAAGAATAAACAAATTCATAATTATAACTGAAAATGCCAACCTGCTTCTTGCAGTCGTTGACAAAACAAGTAAGCAGAAAACCAATAACGATATATACGATCTGCAGAGCACAATTAACCAACTTGACCTAATTGACATTTATAACACTGTCCTCCCAACCACAACAAAATACACATCCGTTTTAAGTGTACACAGAACACTATTTATACTGAGCCATACATTTCGAAGAATAAAATTCATACAAAGGATGTTATTGGACCATGACAGCAGTTATAAATAATTTGGGGGGCGGAAAGGTAAGTCTTAAGGAGAAATTTAAACTATTTTTAACTAAATGAAAATGCAACATATCAAAATGAGAAAGATGCAGCTAAAGCCAAGCTTAAAGAGAAATTTTAGTGTGGATTGATGATATTAGGCAAGAAGCAATGTCTCAAAGCAGTAACCTAACCTTTCACCTTAAGAGAGGGGGATGGATATATAGAGACACAGAGACGGAGAGAGAGAGAGCAAGAGAGAGCAAATTAAAGCAAGCAGAAGGAAAGAAATAAAGATCAGAGCAGGTAGCAATGAAATTTAAATTAAAAGTAGAGAAAATCAATCACATAAAATATGGAAAAAGCAACATAATTGACAGGCCTCTACCCAAAGTGATATGAGACAGACAAAACAGTGGGGATAAGGAAAGAGTACATAAAACATCAGGAAGGAAAGGGGAGAAATTGTACTGATCCCACAGACATTAAAAAGAAAAGGGAATGCTACAACCAACACTATCGCCATAAATTTGACCAATTAGATAAAATAAATTTGAAAAGCACTCAAAAAATTAGGTAATCTGAAAAGTCCTATGTTTATTAAAATCTACACAACAAAAGCTCCTAGAACTAAGTCAACAGTATTCCTACATGTTAGAAATAAACCGTACCTTCAAAAAGCTAAAATGCTTGGGTATCAACATAATAAAACATGAGTAGGGTTTGTATGTTGGAAACTTCAAAACAGAACTCAAAGAAGATCTAAATAAATGAAAAGATATACAGTGTTCATGTATTGAAAGACTCAATATTAAGAGGGAGACTATCCCCAATTTGATTTCTAAGTCAATACTATCCCAAGAAAAACATCAGTTATCTTTTTCATAGGTATTAACAAGATGATTCTAAAATATATAAGCAAAGGCCAAAAACAGAATAGCCAAAACAATTCTCAAAAAAGAACAACATTAGAGAGCTGACACTACCCAATTTCAAGAAAAAAAAAATTTTAAGCCATTGAACCAAACCAAAATTTAAAACTATTGCTCTTATTAAGGCACTCTTAAGAGAATAAAAAAAAGTGACAAACTTGGAGAAAACATTTGCAAATAAAAATATGATGCAAAAAGTCTATTTAGAACCTACAAAGAACTCTTGCACTCAACAAGAAAACAAACAACTCAACTGAAAAATTGATAAAAGAACTGAACAGACACTTCACTAAAGAAGATACACAGATGGCAAATAAGTATATGAAAAGACACTAACCATTATTAGTTATTAGTGTAATAAAAATGTAAAACTATAAACTATTAGAGACAACTATCAGAAAGACAGAAAACAAATAAAAATCAAAACGAAATCTGACAATAACAATGGCTGGCAAGGATGCAGGACAACTGCACCCTTATACATCACTGATGAAAACACAAAATGATACAACCACTTTGGAAAACACGTTAGCAATTTCTTATAAAGTTAAACATACACTTAACACTTGACCTACCAGTCCTACTTACAGGTATTTGCCCTAGTCAATCAAAACCTTATATTCACACAAAAACTTGTTGAGAATAGTTTTTAGTAGTTATTTATAATTGTAAAAACTAGAAACAACCTACATGTTCCTCACCAGTTAAATGGATAAATAGCCTGTGGTACATCTGTACAATGGAATACTACTCAGCAATAAAAAGTAGGAAAATATTGACTCACACAAAGATATGGATGAATCTGAAATTCATTTTGTTAAGTGAAAGAAGGTAGATTCAAAAGGCTACATATTGTACAATTCTGTGTGTATGACATTCTAGATAAGGAAAAACTATAAGTATAAAATACAGGTTGCTGGGGGTAAGACTGTGGGAAGGAGTTAACTATAAAGAGATAGCACAAGGGAATTTGGGGGGAGGTGGAACAATTTTGTTTGATACTGAAGTGGTAGACAATTTTGTCTGATACTGAAGTGGAACAACTCTATGTCCTTGTCAAAACCTACAGAACCATATAACACAAAGTGTGATTTTTTTTACTATTATAGCTTAAGTTCTGGGGTACATGTGCAGAATGTGCAGGTTTGTTACAAAGGTATACACGTGCCATGGTGATTTGCTGCACCCATCAACCCGTCATCTACATTAGGTATTTCTCCTAATGCTATCCCTCCTCTTGCCCTCCCACTCCCAACAGGCCCTGGTGTGTGACGTTCCCCTCCCTGTGTCCATGTGTTCTCATTGTTCAACTCCCACTTACAAGTGAGAACACACGATGTTTGGTTTTCTGTTCCTGTGTTAGTCTGCTGAGAATGATGGTTTCCAGCTTCATCTCTATTCCTGCAAAGGACATGAATTCATCCTTTTCTTATGGCTGCATAGTAGTCTGTGGTATATATATGCCACAGTTTCTTTATCTAGTCTACCACTGATGGGCATTTGGATTGGTTCCAAGTCTTTGCTATTGTGGACAGTGCCGTAATAAACATATCTGTGCATGTGTCTTTATAGTAGAATGATTTATAATCCTTTAGGTATATACCCAGTAATGGGATTGCTGGGTCAAATGGTATTTCTGGTTCTAGATCCTTGAGGAATTGCCACACTGTCTTCCACAATGATTGAATTAATTTACACTCCCACCAACAGCATAAAAGTATTCCTATTCCTCCACATCCTCTCCAGCATCTGTTGTTTTCTGACCTTTTAATGATCGCCATTCTAAATGGTGTGAGATGGTATCTCATTGTGGTTTTGATTTGCATTTCTCTAATGACCAGTGATGATGAGCTTTTTTTCTTCATATATTTGTTGGCTGCATGAATGTTTTCTTTTGAGAAGTGTCTGTTCATATCCTTCACCCACTTTTTGATGTGGTTGTTTTTTTCTTCTAAATTTGTTTAAATTCTTTGTAGATTCTGGATATTAGCCCATTGTCAGATGGATAGATTGCAAAAATTGTCTCTCATTCTATAGGTTGCCTGTTCACTCTGATGACAGTTTCTTTTGCTGTGCCAAAGCTCTTTAGTTTAATTAGATCCCATTTGTCAATTTTGGCTTTTGTTGCCATTGCTTTTGGTGTTTTAGTCATGAAGTCTTTGTCCATGCC
>NW_012102188.1:1583551-1599386 GCF_000951045.1 Mandrillus leucophaeus
ATCCCATTTGTCAATTTTGGCTTTTGTTGCCATTGCTTTTGGTGTTTTAGTCATGAAGTCTTTGTCCATGCCTATGTCCTGAATGGTATTGCCTAAGTTGTCTTCTAGGGTTTTGATGGTTTTAGATCTTATGTTTAAGTCTTTAATCCACCTTGAGTTAATTTTTCTATAAGGTATAAGGAAGGGGTTCAGTTTCAGCTTTCTGCATATGGCTAGCCAGTTTTCCCAACGCCATTTATTAAATAGGGAATCCTTTCCCTATTGCTTGTTTTTGTCAGGTTTGTCAAAGATCAGATGATTATAGATGTGTGGTGTTATTTCTGAGACCTCTGTTGTGTTCCATTGGTCTATATCTCTGTTTTGGTACCAGCACCATGCTGTTTTGGTTACTGTAGCCTTGTAGTATAGTTTGAAGTCAGGTAGCATGATGCCAGCTGATACCCAGTAATGGGATTGCTGGGTCAAATGGTATTTCTGGTTCTAGATCCTTGAGGAATTGCCACACTGTCTTCCACAATGATTGAACTAATTTACACTCCCACCAACAGCATAAAAGTATTCCTATTCCTCCACATCCTCTCCAGCATCTGTTGTTTTCTGACCTTTTAATGATTTGTTCTTTTGACTTAGGATTGTCTTGGCTATGCAGGCTCTTTTTTGGTTCCATATGAAATTTAAAGTAGTTTTTTCTAATTCTGTGAAGAAAGTCAATGGTATCTTGATAGGATAGCATCAAATCTATAAATTACTTTGGGCAGTATGACCATTTTCACGATGAGAATGGAATGTTTTTTCCATTTGATTATGTCCTCTCTTATTTCCTTGAGCAGCAGTTTGTAGTTGTCCTTGAAGAGGTCCTTCACATCCCTTGTAAGTTGGATTCCTAGGTATTTTATTCTCTTTGTAGCAATTTTCAATAGGAGTTCACTCATGATTTGGCTGTTTGTCTATTATTGGTGCCAGAACTTCCAATACTATGTTGAGCAGGAGTGGTGAGAGAGGGCATCCTTGTCCTGTGCCGGTTTTCAAAGGGAATGCTTCCAGTTTTTGCACATTCTGTATGATATTGGCTGTGGGTTTGTCATAAATAGCTCTTACTATTTTGAGATACATTCCATCGATACCTAGTTTATTGAGAGTTTTTAGCATGTAGGGGTGCTGAATTTTGTCAAAGGTCTTTTCTGCATCTATTGAGATAATCATGTGGTTTTTGTCATTGGTTCAGTTTATGTGATGGATTATGTTTACTGATTTATGTTGAACCAACCTTGCATCCCAGGGATGAAGCCAAATTGACGGTGGTGGATAAGCTTTTTGATGTGCTGCTGGATTCGGTTTGCCAGTAGTTTATCGAGGATGTTTCCATCAATGTTCATCAGGGATATTGGCCTGAAATTTTTTTGTTGTTGTTGTGTCTCTGCCAGGTTTTGGTATCAGGATAATGCTGACCTCACAAAATGGGTTAGGGAGGATTCCCTCTTTTTCTATTTTTTGGAATAGTTTCAGAAGGAATGGTACCAGCTCCTCTTTGTACTTCTGGTAGAATTTGGCTGTGAATCTGTCTGGTCCTGGATTTTTTTGCTTGCTAGGCTATTAATTACTGCCTCCAATTCAGAACTTGTTATTGGTGTACTCAGGGATTCAGCTTCTTCCTGGTTTAGTCTTGGGAGGGTGTATGTGTCCAGGAATTCATCCATTTCTTCTAGGTTTTCTAGTTTATTTGTGTAGAGGTGTTTATAGTATTCTCTGATGGTAGTTTGTATTTCTGTGGGATCAGTGGTGATATCCCCTTTATCATTTTTTACAGCATCTATTTGATTATTCTCTCTTTTCTTCTTTACTAGTCCGGCTAGCAGTCTATTTTGTTAATCTTTTCAAAAAACCAGTTCCTGGATTCACTGATTTTTTTAAGGGTTTTTTGTGTTTCTATCTCCTTCAGTTCTGCTCTAATCTTAGTTGTTTCTTGTCTTCTACTAGCTTTTGAATTTGTTTGCTCTTGCTTCTCTCCTTCTTTTAATTGTGATGCTAGCGTGTTGATTTTAGATCTTTCCTGCTTTCTCTTGTGGGCATTTAGTGCTATAAATTTCCCACTACACACTGCTTTAAATGTGCCCCAGAGATTCTCGTACATTGTGTCTTTGTTCTCATTGGTTTCAAAGAACTTATTTATTTCTGCCTTAATTTCATTATTTACCCAATAGGTTATTTGAAAAGATTAACTAAGCTGATAAACACCCAGCATAATTGGCTGGAAAAAAAAAGAAGCAAAAAAATTGTTTTCTTTTACAAATAAAAGAAGTGACATTGTCACAGATCTTACAGTCATTAATATAATAATAAGGAAATATTATTAACACATACATTTTACAAATTAGTGAAGAAGTGAACAAATTTCTCAAAAATACAGGGTAACAAAACAAGAGAAGATATTGGCAAGACTGAAGACTCATATTTCTTAAAGAAATTAATAAAGTCATTAAAAACTTTCCAATAAAAAAACAAAAAACCCATATCCATACCATCTTAGTAAATACTATCAAGCATTTAAGAAAGAAAGAAGAGCAATCTTACACAAACTGCTTAAGAAAAATAGAGAAGAGACAACTTTCCTATTTCTTTCATGAGGACAATATAACACTGATATCAAAATCATCCAAGGAAATTTCAAGTACCAAAATTAAAAATCAATATTCCATATGAACATAGACACAAAAAATCCTTATTAAAACATTAGCCAAATAATTCTAATAATATAAAAATATATATAATGTGGCCGGGTACAGTGGCTCACGCCTGTAAACCTAACACTTTGAGAGGCCAAGGTGGGTGGATCACCTGAGGTCAGGAGTTTGAGACCAGCCTGACCAGCATGGTGAAACCCCATCACTACTAAAAATACAAAAAAAAATTAGCTGGGTGTGGTTGCAGGCGCCTATACTACCCAGCCCAGCTACTCAGGAGGCTGAAGCAAGAGAATCGCTTGAACCTGGGAAGCGGAGGTTGCAGTGAGCCAAGATTGCACTACTGAACTCCAGCCTGGGCAACAGAGCAAGATTCCATCTCAAAAAATATATATATATACACACACATATATATATTTTATATATGTGTATATATAAAAATATATAAGTATATTTATATGCATGTATACATGTGTATATATTATGTATATATGTGTGTATATAAATATACACATATACACACACATATGTATATGTGTATATGTATATGCATGTATGTGTATATATGTGTATATATGTACATATGTATATGTGTGTGTATATATAATGCATATAACCAAAGATTTCAAAAGATTTCCAAAGATTTCAAAGAATGCAACTTTGCCTCAAAATTTGAAAAGTAATGTACTTTATTTCATTAATAGAATGAAGGAGAAAAATCATATGACCATCTAAATAGAGAAAGAAAACTTGTGTCAAAATTGAACATACATGAAAAAAACACTCAGCCAACTAGGAATTGAAGGGAATTTACTCAGTCTAATAAAGGGCATCAACAACAACAACAAAAACAGTTATACAGAATGAATAAGAATGAATAAGACCTAAAGAGAATGAATAAGACCTAATGAATGAATTAAGACCTACTAAATGAATCAATAAGACCTAATGAATGAATAAGAATTAATAAGACCTAAAAGAATGAATAAGACCTACTATTTAATAGCAAAACAGGGGGACTATAGTCAGTAATAACTTAATTGTACATTTTTAAATAACTAAAAGAGGGTCATTGGATTGTTTGTAACACAAAGGATAAATGCTTGAGGGGATGGATACTCCATTCTCTATGATGTGCTTATTTCAAATTGCATGCCTGTATTAAAACATCTCACATACCCCTTAAATATAACACCTACTATGTAACACCAACTATATACCCACAAAAATTAAAACAAACGAGAAAGACAATAACAATCTGCAGTGAACATTCATGTTAATGGTGAAATACTGAACGCATTTTCACCTGAAGTCAAGAACAACATAGGGTGCCCACTCTCACCACTGCTACTCAATATTGTACTGAAGGTTTTGTCCAGTCTAATAAGGCAAAATCAAAACAAAACAAAAATTAAAAAGTTGGAAAAAAATAAGCAAAACTCTCTTTACACATATTTTATATATTGCATAGGTGGAAAATTCTAAACGGTCTACAAAGAAATTACTAATAAGTAAATTTAGTGACAATACAGGTCAATACACAACGATAAGTTATATTTCTATAAAATATTAACAATTGGGAATTAAATTAAAAATCAATGCCTTTTGACTACATTTAGTGAAAAATGTGCAAGATTTCCACACTGTAAATTATAAAACATTACTTAAATTGAACACCTGTATAAACAAAGAGATATATCATCTTCATTAATCTGAAAGACGTAATACTGCCCAAATTGCTTTACAGATTCAATGCAATCACAAATAAATCTAAACAGACTTGCAAAGACTCTAAAATAGCAAGACAATTTCAAGGGGAAAAAAAATACTTAGAGGACTCACATAATCTGATTTCTTTTTTTCTCCTCTCTCTTTCTTAACAGCTTTATCAGATATATTTCTCGAACTACAGCATTCACACTTTTAAAGTGTACAATTCAGTGATTTCTAGTATATTTAGGGAGTTGTGCAACCATCACCATCTAATTGTAGAATATTTTCATAACCCAAAAGAAAAAACCTATACCTGTTAGCAATCACTCCTCATTTTCTCCTGATACAGTTTGGATGTCCCCTCCACATCTCATATTGTAATTCCCAATGCTGGAGGTGAGACATGGTGGGAGGTATTTGGGTCACGGAGGTAGATTCCTCCAGGCTTGGCGCTGTCCTCACTGTAGTGAGTTCTCACAAAATCTAATTGTTTCAAGTGTGTGGTACCTCTCCTACTCTGTCTTGCTCCTGCTTTCACCATGTGACGTGTCTTCACCTACTTCACCTTCTGCCATGAATAAAAGCTCCCTGAGGCCCACCCAGAAGCAGAGCAGATGCCTGCGCCCATGTGATTGGCTTATTAGGATTTTCTATGTATTCTTTATTATATTTTGGTAGTTTTTTTCCTTCTAAGACTTTATCCATTTCATATAGGTTTTATATTTTTTTTGCATACTATTGTTCATAGTATTCTCTTATATTCCTTTTTATTTCTGTAAGGTCAGACTTACTACCTGATTTCAAGACTTACTATTAAGCTATGGTTGTAACAGTGTCTTAGAAAAGACACAGAAAGCAATAATCATAAAACAAGAAAAGGATAAATTAGACTTAAGCAGTATTAAAATTTTCTGTTCCCCCAAATAACACTATTAAGAAAATAAAAAGGCAAAATACACACTGACCAAAAATATTTAAAGTAAGAACTTGTTTTTATTATAAACTCTTATAAGTCAATAATAAGAAGATAAACAACTCAATTTAGAAAAATACGCAAGGGATTTAAATAGATCTTTCACAGAGAAGATATACAACGGCCAATGTGCACATGAAAAAAAGTGCTCTATGTCATCAGACACCAGAAAAGTATAAATTTAAACAGCAGTGTGATAACATTTCATACCTACTAGTGTGAATATGATTAAGAAAGAACTAAAACAAATGTTGGTCAGGATGAAGAACAACTGAAACTCTCACATGTTGCTTGAGGGTGTGTAAAACAGTACCACTTCTTTGAAAAACTGGCAATTTCTTATAAAGTTAAAAATACATTTACCTAATCATCCAGCAAGTCCGCTCTAGGCATTTATCCTAAGAAAAATGAAACACTTGTACAAGAATATTCACTTTGCCTTTTTCATAGTAACTACAAGCCTGGAAACAATTCAAATGTCCCTCAGTAGAAGAGATAAACTAACTGCAAGCTAGTCATTTCATGTTACTATTCAGCAATAAAAATTAACAAACTATCCATGACATTGAGGAACATCAAGACGTTCTGTTGAATGAAATAAATTGGAAACAAAAGAATACGTATGGTACAATTCCATTTTCATCAAGTTCAAGAACAGGCAAAACTAAGCTATGGGAATAGAAATCAGAAAACTGTTTGTCTCCGCTGTGGTGGAAAGGTGAGGGTCAACTGCAAAAGGGCCAGAGGGAACTTTTGGGGATGATGGAAATGCTTTATATTTGGCTTTAGTGTTCATTACACGAGAAGAGTATATGTGTGTCAAAAATCACTCCACTAAAAACTAAAATCTATGCATTTCACTGTATGCAAATTAAACCTCAAAACACCATTCAGAAACATGTTAGGCAAGAGATGGCGGATGCAAGTGCTTTAAATTTTCTTCCAGGTGGCATGGATGGATCTTACTGTTGCTACCTGCAGCTCAGCCTGAAGGGTTCAGTGTCCTTGCACCTTGGAACACTGGCATTCTACTTGCCAGCCTCGTGTACAATAAGAACACAAGTGCACCCATCCAACCCCTCCCAGCCATGCCAGCAATGGCTGGGCAATCGACAGTCAGCAGCACACTAGATATGCCAAGGGCTCTCTGATTACCATCCTTTTATAAACCCTGGGACTAGCTTCCCCATCAGCATGTTAAATTTCAAACACAAGCCAATTCTAAATTATTCAGAAATGAATGACTGGAGTTAACACTGAGAAGCAAAATTGCTTATGGAAGGAAGAAAGAACACAGAATAGGGCCCAGAGTTTGAAGTTCCACTCCCAGTCCACTACTTCCAGGCTCTGTGATCTGAGATAAATCCTTAGTTTCTTATCTTTATAATGCAGGGATGAGGATAACATGACACACAACTGCTGGACAACGGCCTAGCACTTGGGGAGGAATAGCTGAGAGGCAGAAATGAAAGCCTGTGGTAGAATGTGAATTTCCAGGTGTACTTACATACATGTTTTATTCAAAGCTCCTCACTCCCTGCCTCCCCCGCACCCCCCTCCAAATACATACACACCTGGACCTATTTTTGAAAACTTTACTGGTAATTAGAACCTTTATCAGAAGGTAAAGAACTTTTAACTGTTCAAGTCTGCTACTTTTAAAAACTCTGGAGAAACATTGGTTCCTGCCTTCTCAAAGTCTCCGTGGCCTCCATTCATCTGAATCTAGAGACAATCAAGATTTGGACCTTAGCATCCTTTAAAAGCAGATGTCCAGGTTAAAAACATCTGCAGAGGTTTAAGCATCCGAGGATGCTTTTAACCTGGGCATCCGATTTTAACAACAGACTCTTTCCTGATCACAGTTAGAAAATGACATCCTGTGCCTGCTTCTCTGAATTCTTACTCACGCCAGGGCATCACACTAACCCTGAGAGAGCAAACCCTGAGCGCCATCTCACCTGCTGACGAAGGTCAGGGCCAAGGCTGTGGCCAGGGGGGGCATCAGCCACAGGGTCTGCGTTTGGTGCTCAACGATCTTCACCTCCTCCTTGGTTTTGGGCCCAAACTGCCTCCGACTAGAGGGAATCAACGAACACGATTTTTACCAAAATCCAGAAGAGGGGGGTGAGTTCATTTCCAGAGCTAAAAGTGCTGGCTAGCCATTTGTCTTCCAAAGACTCCAGAATGCAGAAATCTGAATTTCCTAGAATGTGGTTAGGGCAACACATCCCAAGTTTCTGAAGAAAGCCCAACAGGAAGCTTTTCAGCTCTTCTAGAAGTTAACCTTCCCAGCGTGGAACATTTTTAAAGCAGCACATCTATCTAACACCAGAGTAATTTTTACTCCTTAACACTTACATGACATTTTATAGTTCCAAGTGCCCCATGATCATTAATTATTCAGCTTTACTAAGTTTGCGACATAATTAATAGGACAGGAGCAATACCCTAGAACATATTTCAAAAGGACATTCTCAACAAGGAAGGCGACATTAACCCTGGTACTCCTGTCAGATTCACAGGTAGGTCATTACTTTTAGCCCACCTAAACCCCCCTGCAATTCTATGTGGAAAAGGTGTTCTCCACATCCTGCCTTAAATCCCTGTGCCCTGCAGACACCATGTGCATTGCACTCCGAGGCTGCGATGTCAGGTGAACCAAGGCTTTCCTTGGAGCAATTTATAAAGTGGTGTGGGATTGTCCCCACAGGCAATGCCCGGGGACAAATCCCCCAGGATCTCACAGTTGTAGACTGCAAAGAGCCCAGGCTCTTCATAGAGGTCACCTTCTGCTCCAGGCAGCCTGAAGCTCTACATCCTACATTCAGCAGCATGCTGTCTCTGAACAGCTCTGAGTTTAACGTTGGTTTATGAAAGAACAACATTTCATTCTCTCTCTCTCACACACACACACACACACACACACACACACACACTGTGCTATGTTATCAAGCATGGTGGGCAGATCTTCGCTTCACACACCAGTAGGGTGAGAACATCTATCAAACCACTCAAAGAGAAGAAGCAATTGTTTTAAAAATCTTATATTTGATAAAGACTTTCTTGAACATAATTTTATTCTTAAATATTGTGTTTTTTTGTAATTGAAAGAAGGGCACCATGATCTTTTTAGTGTTTAAGGCATCTCATAGTCTGGTGCTGTCATGTGGGTGGTGAGGACAAACGACAAGCGCACACAAGGAAGGCCGTGGGCAAGCACTGTGAGCACAGTCTTGTTTTCTAAGCGCACAGACTTCTCCCAGGCACGGTCTAACCACCCCACAGATGACTGTTTCAAGAATACCACCCCAACCAGCCCTTCATCCATGCTGGCCCCTCCACCCTAGTTCACACACAACCACAGCAGGCTCGTGGCTCCAAATGGAAGGGCTCAGTCTACAGGAAAACCTGTCAGCTTGTGCTGTATCATGGTGAAACCAACAAAAAATCACAAAGCCAGTAATGATGTCATCATGATGTAAGGTCTTAGTTAAGGACTGAACCGTGTCCCCTGAGAATTCACACACTGAAGCCCTAACAACCAATGTGACTATCTGGAGATAGGGCTTTTAGGAAGCAATTAAGCTTAAATTAGGTCATAAGGGTCCTAATCTGATAGGATTGGTGGCCTTATAAAAAGAGAAGAGACAGGTCCCTCTCTCCCCACACCCATGCACTGAGAAAGACCATGTGAGGACACAGCAAGATGGCGGCCGTTGGCCATCTGCCAGCCTGGGAGAGCTTCCTTACCAGACCTGACAGTGCCTTGATTTTTCACTTGCAGTCTCCAGAACTGTGAGAAATAAATTTCTATTACTTAAGCCGCCCAGTCTATGGCATTTTGTTACAGCAGCCCAAGTTGATTAATACAGTCATTTTACAAATTCCATGTGTTCCCTCGCTTAACTTCCATTTTTACATGCTGTGATTCTACTGCCGCTTTATCGATGGTTATTGTGGCTAGACTCTTATCTACCAAAACCAGACAATGCCCACATGCAATTCACCCCACTGGGGAACATCTGTGTGTCTGTCCTGTGCCCATGCTAGGCACTGGGAGTTTACCAGGTCAAGAGGGTTGAGTTCCAGCCACTGAGCCCAGAGCCTGGGACACAGAGAAAACCCAGACAAGGGGGCATGTGCAGGGAAAGCCTTGGGCATGGCCCCATGCTCCAAAGCTTCACTTCAGGACATTTTACCCACACAGTGACAGCAAAAGCAGTGATTGACCACAACACCTATTAGTCTTCTTTGTTGTTGTTGTTGGTGTTGTTTTTTGCTGAAAAATAACTACGATAATAATACAATTTTTTTTTTTTTTTGCGATGGAGTCTTGCTCTGTCATCCAGGCTGGAGTGCAATGGCACGATCCCGGCTCACTGCAACCTCTGCCTCCCAGGTTCTAGCAATTCTCTGCCTCAGACTCCCGAGTAGCTGGGATTACAGGCACCGACCACCATGCCCGGCTAATTTTTTGTATTTTTAGTAGAGACAGGGTTTCACCATGTTGGCCAGGCTGGTCTTGAACTCCTGAACTCAGGTGATCCACATGCCTCGGCCTCCCAAAGTGCTGGGATTATAGGTGTGAGCCACCACACCTGGCCAATAGCACAATTTTAAACAGCATCTCATCAAAATTTCTGTTTCTACGGCAAATTCTTTGTTTTGGCCACCATACACTTAATATTCATTTAATGAATGAAAGAATGAATTTATTTTGCAAATGAGGAAATGCAAATGAAGCACAGCAGAATGGCCACTGGAGAGCTCAGGGAAGGTATCTGGATGCCAGATCTGACCCCGACCTGTTGTGTCTCAGTTTCGCAATGGAGGCACACCTTGTAGTAGTGCCATTTCCTCTTGAACCCTCACAGTTCAAATGGGGTGATGGGTGAAGAACAGAAACCAATGAGTTTCTTCACAGAATTGGAAAAAACTGCTTTAAAGTTCATATGGAACCAAAAAAGAGCCCGCATTGCCAAGACAATCCTAAGTCAAAAGAACAAAGCTGGAGGCATCACGCTACCTGACTTCAAACTATAAGGCTACAGTAACCAAAACAGCATGGTACTGGTACCAAAACAGAGATATAGACCAATGGAACAGAACAGAGTCCTCAGAAATAATACCACACATCTACAGCCATCTGATCTTTGACAAACCTGAGAGAAACAAGAAACGGGGAAAGGATTCCCTATTTAATAAATGGTGCTGGGAAAATTGGCTAGCCATAAGTAGAAAGCTGAAACTGGATCCCTTCCTTACTCCTTATACAAAAATTAATTCAAGATGGATTAGAGACTTAAATGTTAGACCTAATACCATAAAAACCCTAGAAGAAAACCTAGGTAGTACCATTCAGGACATAGGCATGGGCAAGGACTTCATGTCTAAAACACCAAAAGCAACAGCAGCAAAAGCCAAAATTGACAAATGGGATCTCATTAAACTAAAGAGCTTCTGCACAGCAAAAGAAACTACCATCAGAGTGAACAGGCAACCTACAGAACAGGAGAAAATTTTTGCAATCTACTCATCTGACAAAGGGCTAATATCCAGAACCTACAAAGAACTCAAACAAATTTACAAGAAAAAAACAAAGAACCCCATCAAAAAGTGGGCAAAGGATATGAACAGACATTTCTCAAAAGAAGACATTCATACAGCCAACAGACACATGAAAAAATGCTCATCATCACTGGCCATCAGAGAAATGCAAATCAAAACCACAATGAGATACCATCTCACACCAGTTAGAATGGCAATCATTAAAAAGTCAGGAAACAACAGGTGCTGGAGAGGATGTGGAGAAATAGGAACACTTTTACACTGTTGGTGGGATTGTAAACTAGTTCAACCATTATGGAAAACAGTATGGCGATTCCTCAAGGATCTAGAACTAGATGTACCATATGACCCAGCCATCCCATTACTGGATATATACCCAAAGGATTATAAATCATGCTGCTATAAAGACACATGCACACACATGTTTATTGCGGCACTATTCACAATAGCAAAGACTTGGAATCAACCCAAATGTCCATCAGTGACAGACTGGATTAAGAAAATGTGGCACATATACACCATGGAATACTATGCAGCCATAAAAAAGGATGAGTTTGTGTCCTTTGTAGGGACATGGATGCAGCTGGAAATCATCATTCTTAGCAAACTATCACAAGAACAGAAAACCAAACACCGCATTTTCTCAGTCATAGGTGGGAACTGAACAAAGAGATCACTTGGACTCGGGAAGGGGAACATCACACACCGGGGCCTATCATGGGGAGGGGGAAGGGGGGAGGGATTGCACTGGGAGTTATACCTGATGTAAATGACGAGTTGATGGGTGCTGACGAGTTGATGGGTGCAGCACACCAACATGGCACAAGTATACATATGTAACAAACCTGCACGTTATGCACATGTACCCTAGAACTTAAAGTATAATAATAAGAAGAAGAAGAAGTACTAGTACAAGACATATACAATACTAATATAAGACATTTAGAATAATAAAAACTGTGGTTAGTATAAAAAAAAAAAAAAAAAAGAACAGAAAGAGGCCACCAAGGCTCCATGTGGCAGGCCTTGCAGTGCCTTTCCCTGTGCTGATAGAGAGGAGTTACGTTCTCCTAATCCACTGCTGAGTTCCCAGGTAATTTCACAAAAATCAGGAGTGTTCACAAGAATCTAAATGTCCAGACTTTCTTTAAAACTAGGAAGCTCTGGCACCTCTGGACCCTATTCCCATAATGCAATCTGCTGGAACTCAGAAGCCCGACCCTCCGGGCGGGAAACAGCTATCCCCTGAGGACCCCAGAGCCCTTTCCACTCCCTGACATTAACTGCTGGCCCAGGGGGCAATGAGTTTTTAGCCACATTGCATTTTTTATTCTATCCAGAATAAATTGACATCAGCATCCTAACTTGTTAATTATGTTCTGCAACTGTGATATACAGCCAAGCATAGACATTCTATGTGAGTCTACGAATTTACTGGAAGAACTTCTAGGGAGCAAAATGGCTCTGGCCAGCTTGTAGGGAATAAAATCCAAATGCCTCAGCTTGGCATTCAAGTGCCTGCTATAGTTCTGACTTGAGTGTTCCAACCTTTTCTCTCACTAAGCCCCTTCAGATGCTCTTTCTATCCCAGACCTCTGTCTAAGCAGGGCTCTCTGCCTGCAGCCGACCCCACCCCTAACTGCCAGTGTCTAACTGGGCTCGATTTTGGTGGCTCAGCCAAATGCCCTCTCCCCAAACTGAGACTTCTCTGATTCTCCCCTTCTCCTTGGCACACCCCTTCGAAAACTGCACAGAACCAAACCAACCAAAGCAGGAAGGTGCTTCTCCCCGGAATGCCCTGAGCATTTCATGTTGTCCCCCCTACGTGGCCCAGCACATTCCCTTTCCAACTGGTGCCATGTGCACCTGTGTTAACCATGTGCCTCTGATGCTTCGACATCTGGGACTTCACTGACCCTGGAGGGACAGGGGCTCCCAGGGCCAGCTAATTCGTAAAGACAGCAAACGACTCCTCTTTGAGTGCATTTTTCATATGCAAACAAATCAGTTCAGGACCCCATCCCCACTGCCTCCTTTATCTGGCTCTTCCACTCAGGGCCTACCCTAGTCTCCCCAGGGCCAGGTACCAGACAACTCAGGATAGATCCTATGCCTCGGAGCCTTCTGAAATGATCCATACTAGCCAGTCTTAAACCTGCTTACCAGACCTGCCCATTTCTTCCTGTGGAAACCACAATAAAGGCTATTGCCCACATTTTCCATTCATGCCCTCTCCCTTCTAACCAATGCTAGTGTTTCCCCGTGTGGCCCTGCGTGGCATGGCATGCCCCTTCTCTTGGGAACTGTGAGTAACAAACTATGCTTTCAATGGCTGCCCTCTTCTGATCTGCCAGCCTCACCATAGTGAGTAATAATACAACCTACATTTTAAAACAGCACTTGTCACTGGACTCAGCTTACTGAGGGAAGGCCCGCTCAGTCTTCTGGTGCCCCAGCCTGGCCTGACATATGCGCCCAGGAAAGACAGAGGCAGGAGGCCAGATGAATGCTCTGCCAGCTTCCAGCAGCTCCACACCGACCCCTCCACCCACCTTCCCCCGCTTCTCCTTGGAATGCTTGCTTGTCATTAGATGCTCTGAACAAAATTCAATTCTCAGACACTGGAGTGCTGGCTGGGAGCTAGGGCAGTTAGGATAGGGATAGAAGACGAAATGAAAGGAAGGAGCCTCCTCTGTGCCCAATAGCCCACTCCACCACAGGCTTTCCTGCCAGGGGCCACAGGGAAACAAGTGAGTGGGCAGAAGGTAGGCACCACCCAACTCTTTCTTTCCCTCCCTCTGGTCCAAGACCCTGACAACCCCCAAGCACTGAGCAGGGAGTTTACTCTCGCTTCTCACCCATCAGATGTGTTCCCTGGCTTCTCCAAGGAGGAATGACACTGAGGGCTACTGAAGCTTCTCCCACCCAAAGATGCAGCAAGAGGTCAGCCCTGTGACCGCCATTATTAGCCCCTATGCGGGCAGCCTGGCAGCAGCAGAGGCAGCAGAGACTGAAGTCCTCAAGACTTGGCGTCCCCAGAGGGCCTGGCCCATGAGAGACCCTGCCCTGCCACGCTGTGGTCACCCTCTTATTTATGCTCTCAGGCCCCATTGGTCTCACCAAGGGCCATGACAGTCCAGGCCTGGACTCCGGTTGCCAGCATCCTGGCACACTGCCCTGAACACAGCTCACAGGGCTGCAATCCCTGCAGCTGGCCAGCAATTACCGCCTGCCAGACATTTTTATTGTTTCAGTTCATGATCTATGTGGACACAACATTCTTCCCATCCTTTTCCTCCACTGGGTTACTATTTTTCTTTAAAACCACGTACAAAGGCTGTATTTCTCTCTGTAAATATAATTTTTATTTCAATACCAAACAAACAAACAAACAAAACGAAGTCACTTAGCTCAAATTTTTCACCGTCTTTAAAATCAAAAAGTGGTGCTTGTGCGCACAACGATATCCATGTGAGAATAAAGCCGGGCTCGGAGAGTGCTGTGAACGATGCCATTTAAAATTATAGATCTGAAAAGCTATTTCTAGATTCCAGCAACTCCTAAGGAATAGAGGAAACATTTATTTTGGGTTGTTTTATTTCATTCCCACTCAATTTTGAACGCGGCTGCTTAAGGCAATATTCATGGGATGTGACATGGCTATTAATCACCAAGGCAGCTACTGCAGGCGCAGCCTCTAGGGGGGCCGCGCCACTCGCCTTCTCCCCTCTCCCTCTGGTCTCTTCTCCCAAAGGAGGCCAGTGACCTACTAAAAAGATAATTACTTCCCATGTTTCCTGCTCTGCAGTACCATTGCATCCAGTCAACTTCGAAGCAGAGGAGCTTTGGGGCTAAGCCTCGCCCTGGACTCTGAGACTTCTTGGGGTGCAAACTTGTTTGCAGGTATCCCTGCAACCAGAAGAAGGGAGAACAAAACCCTCCTCCACTGTCAAGGTGCTGACTCTGCAGATAAAAGCTCAGTGCCTTCCTGGGCTCAGGCCACCTTCCTTTGTGGCCACCTTCCTTCATTAATAACCTGACCACAGGCAGGATTCAAGAGAGCTTGTAAGTGCCTGGCAGCTGGACCACTGCACCCCATTGCCAGTGGCCCCCACAGAAACCCTCCAACCCCTCATAGAGTCCATAGCCCATCTGTCCTATTTCTTCCCCTTCTCTGGGGTGCTCCTAGACATACAAACTCAGAGGGCAAATATTTTACAAAGTAGGATATTTTTAATGCCACCAGTTGAACTTGGAAGATTTGGCCCAGCTGGCCAGCCAGGATGTAAACATCTGGCTTCTTATTATCAATAAGAATGTGTGAGAGTCAGACACCCTGACCTTCAGCCCCAAGCCTCGCCGCCTCCAACCCCAGGTGATCCCACCCTCCACCTTGGGATCATGGAAGGGACCAGGCTGCACACAATTCCTGCTGCTTTTTTGTTTTGTTTCTTGTTCTTTCTTTCTTTTTTCTTTGTTTTTAAGGCAGAGTCTCACTCTGTTGCCCAGGCTGGAATATAGTGGTACAATCTTAGTGCATGGCAACCTCCATCTCCTGGGTTCAAGAGATTCTCCTGCCTCAGTCTCTGGAGTGGTTGGGACTACAGGCCTGCGCCACCACGCCTGACTAATTTTGTAATTTTAGTAGACACTGGATTTCACCATGTTGCCCAGGCTGATCTCAAACTCCTGGCTTCAAGCGATCTGCCCACCTCGGCCTCCCAAAGTGGTGGGATTACAGGTGCAGCCATCGTGCCCAGCCCTGTTTTATTTTTTTAAGTTGAATATATAATAGTTTGCCCTTTGGGCCTGAGCAATCCTACACTGAAACATCAGCTTAACATATAACATCCTCTATGTTTTAGTTGTCAGTCTTCCCATGAGCAACTTTTTCTTT
>NW_012102188.1:1599436-1630737 GCF_000951045.1 Mandrillus leucophaeus
TTTTTTTTTTTTTTTTTTAAGACAGAGTCACACTCTGTCGCCCAGGCTGAGTAAAGTGGCACAATGGCACAATCTCGGTTCACTGCAACCTCGCCTCCCGGGTTCAAGCAATTCTCCTCCCTCAGCCTCTTGAGTAGCTGGGATTATAGGTGCATGCCACCACACCCGCCTAATTTTTTGTGTTTTTAATAGAGATGGGGTTTCACCATATTGGCTAGGCTGGTCTGAAACTCCTGGCTTCAAGTGATCCACCCACCTTGGCCTCTCAAAGTGCTAGGATTACAGGTGTAAGCCACCACACACAGCCCAATGGGCAACTTTCAATCCACCTGTGGAGGAGATGGAAGAAGCCCGTGTGTGTGTGAGTGTATATGTGTGTGTGTCGCATACAGATATACGCTTCTTTGATAGTAGGTTTGACTGTGATTAAATACACAAAATGGTCCCGGGAAAGAGTTCTCAAAGTGCCCTTCAGATCCTTGAGAAATCTCAACAAATAACTTTCGCACCTTCTCATCACCTCTTTTCCTCCCAACCCTCAACAGTCTATCAATCCAGCCACCCCAGAATAGAACACATGATTCTCAGTGGTTGTGATGAGTTCAATGACAATGGCAATTTTTAAACACGGGAATATTTCAGATGTGGAAAGAGTGGAAAGAGATGAGGGTTTGTGGCTTTGGTGTCAGTGTCACATAGTCTACACACAGAGCAGAGAGAGCGCCCCGAAACCTGCAAACACAGACACTAAAGCTCAGATTTCCTTGGTCAGAGAGTGTAGCTCCTCAGAGAAAAAGCCCTTGCCAATTATTCTTTTCCTTTCTCAAAGTTCATGCCAGATCAAAAACTGGGGATCATAAACGCCCTCCCCAACAGGTCCCATGGATTTAAAGTTGTGGCCGGTATCCAGCAGGGGCTGACACTCTGCTACTGGAGACGGCAAAGACTGTCTACCCCACCTATTAACACTGCAAGAGCAATGCTGCATGGAGCAGGCTGCAGATCCATAGGGGATTAGGATCAGGCTGCTTCCCCCCACAAGCTGTGGGATGACCCCCGTGGAGACTGCAGAAGCCCCTCAGATAAGAGACAACACCACCCAGGATAAACCTGCAGCCCTGGCTCTATATTTCCATTGAGTGGGTCATTTCTGGCCAGCATTATAACCCTGACTGACAAGGACCAGTAGGGTCACCCTGGATCTGATATTGGCCAATTTCAGATTCTTCGTTTGAGGGTTCAATTACACAAACAAAAGTGGGTCTAACTCATCACGCTATGGTTCAAACCTACTTAAAATAAACACCAAGGAACCTGGCTGCCTTTGTACTGAGTTTGTTTTTTGTCCTCTCTAGTGACTCATGCTGCCTGTGGGAGACCATCCTGGGACCAAGTCAACATCACATCCCCACCTGCATCACCAGCACAGGATAGAATGGTTAGAAATTCAGGCTTTGGATCAGACACACCTGGTTTGCACACAGACTCTAACACCTGCCAGTGTGTTATCTTGGGCAAGTAACAGAAACCCTGTGAACCTCAGGTTCCTCAACCATTAACTGGGGCTGATAATGAGCATGAGGACTAAGTGATGCCTGACATGTAGCAGGTGTTCAAGGCATAGAAGGCATCGTCATTGCAGTCATTACCATTACCTCTGGAGTCCCTAAAATTACCTGCTATTCTGCTCATCCTTGATCTAGGAAAACCATCTTAAATTTTCCCCAAAAAGCACTCTTTTTGTTTTTTTATCCCAAACAAAGCACTGACTTACTCTGCATCACTAAAACTACTGTAAAAAGAGCTTCAGGGTTAAAAGTCTCTTCTACCCAACCTTAAATTAAAGATAATGAGATTGCTGAGAGGGAAGAAAACAAGCTAAGTGTACTGACTTTTTTTTTGTAAAGAGTGTGTGTGTGTGTGTGTGTGTGTGTGTGTGTGTGTATGTGTTGAAAAGCTTTCTAACAGCACCTGCACCTTTTATGTACCCCAAAACACCAGCCAATTTTCTTCTTCCCAAATTCCAGGTAAGGACAGGGTGGACAAAACAAAAGCCTAGGAAAGTGGTGTGGACAGGGCCTCCTAGCACATTGCGTTGCCATAGGAGCCGCGAGTTCTTTCCAGAGTCAATCAGCCGACCCTAGAGAGGAGCCGGAATGTTTTTCAGATGGTTCTCACCCAAGGGAAATTAATTTACTTTTCAGAATGATAGCCTTAGCAATATCTGTGAGTGACAGAGTGGTTAATGTTAGTCGTCAGAACTGTGATTCCTTGAGATTTTTTTTAAAAATTGTATACTAATGAATGCAAAACAAAGTTATAATGGGAGACATGGAGCCATAAATTATAGCTGAGGCTGCCTGGGGTGAGCTAATTATTTCACTGTTGTATTAATTTCATACTTTAAAAAACTGTATGAGGAAACACCTTCCATCATCAGCGCCACTGCAGAGATCTTGCAGAAGCCCCAGCACCTTGGCTGTAAAAGTAAGGAAGAAAGACGGCCAAGTCTCTCCTCTTTCCCCTCCATTTTATGGCTGATGCAGAGTCTCCGTCCATCCTGTCTGCCCCAACAGCCATCCAGAACCTGCTGTCATCTTGGAGGTAGCAAGCCTGACCACCACGTGTGAGCAAGGAGATAAATGCAGAGCCCCAACATTCTCCAGGTTCCCATCACTGAGGTTGACCATCATGAGTCAATAGTCAGGTAATTAAGTACGCTTCAGAGTGTGCATCCCTTTCTTAATGCTCCAAGTAGACCTTAGACTGCTCTTGGCAATGGAAATTGCCCAAGCAGCTTAAGAGCTGAAGCCTCCACTTCCCCTCTCAATCCACAGTCTCAAAGGTAAAGGGTGCCCATAGGCTCTTAAAACAACAGCACAATCTTTCAATCCATAAACATGGTATGTCTCTCTATCTATTTAGATCTTTGATTTCTTTCATCAGTGTTGTGTTGTTCTCAGGAGTCTTACACATGCTTTTATTAAATTTTCACCTAAGTTCTCAACTTTTTGAGCAATCATAAATTATATTATATTTTTAATTCTGATACCCTTATGTTCATTGCCAGTATATACAAATATAATTGATTTTTGCATGTTTATTTCTGCACCCTATGATTTTGCTGAATTCATCTCAGTTCTAGGATGTTTTTGTAGGTATCTTGGGGTCTTCTACATAAATAAGCATGTCATCTGAATATAGAAACAGATTTATTACTCCTTTTCCAATCTATATGCTTTTCATTTCCTTTTCTTGCCTATTGCACTGGCTACAACTTCCAGCACTATATTGAATAGCAGTAGCAAGAGCAGACATCCTTGCCTTATTCCTGATTTTAAAGGGAAATAATTCAGTCCTTTACCGTAATGTGTAATGTTGACTGGACAATTTTTGTAGGTGATCTTTATTCAGTTGAGGACATTCCTCTTTAGTCTTCCTTGAATGAGTGTTTTCACATGAATGTATACAGAATTTTCCAAACACTTTTTTCTATATCAATTAAAATGATTATGAGATTCTTCTTCTTTAGCATGTTAATATGGTAGATCAAATTGACTGGTTTTTAAATATTAAACCAGCATTCCATCTCTGGAATAAATCCCACTTGGCTGTGATCTATAGTTTTTTTATATTGCTAAATTCCATTTCCTAATAGTTTGCTAAAAATTTTTGTATCTATATTCATGAAGAATATTGTCCTGCATTCTCCTTTTCTTATATTTTCTTTATTTGGTTTGGGGATCAGTATATGGCTAACTTTCAAAAAAATGACCTGGAAAGTGTTCTTTCTGCTTCTATTTTCTAAAAGAGTTGTACAGGACTGTTGCTATTAATAATTCTTCTGGAAACATTCAGGATTTTCCAGTGAAAACATCTGGCCTGGAGATTTTCTTAGGAGTTTTAAAATCATGAGTTCAATTTCCTTAGTAGTTAGAAGGTTATTCAAATTATCTTATCCATTGGGGGAGTTGTGATATGTTGTGTTTTTTTAAGGAATTCATTCTTTAAGTTTTCAAGGTTATGTTTACAGAGTTGTTTCTAGTGTTCTCTTATTATTCTTTTGATGTTCTCAGTGTCTACAATAATATCCCCTGTATCATTCCTGATGTTAGTAATTTGTGTAGTCTCTTTTTTTCTTTGACAGTCTCACTAGAGGTTTGTCAATTTTATTAACCTTTTCAAAGGACCGTTTATTTGTTCACTGATATTCTCTATTGTTCTGTTTTCCATTTCATTGATTTCTGCTCTTATCTTTATTACTTTATTCTTTTTGCTTCCTTTCCACGTATTTTGTTCTTCTTTTTCTAGGTTCTTGCTATAGTTTGAATATGTACCCCCAAAATTCATGTGTTGGAAATGTAATCCCTAATGCAACGGTGTTGGGAGGTGAGGCCTAACGAGAGGTGTTTAGGTCATAAGGGCTCTGCCCTCATAAATAGGCTAATGCTGTTGTAAAGGGCTTGACGAGAGGAATGCACTCTATTTTGACCTCTCTTGCTCTTCTGCCTTCTGCCACATGAGGAATCAGCATTCCTGTCCTTTAGAGGACATAGCAGGAGGGCCCTTAAAAGATGCCAGGGCCTTGATCTTGGACTTCCTAGTCTCCAGAACTGTAAGAAATAAATTTCTGTGGTATTGTTATAACAGCACAAAATGGACTAAAAAGACCATTCTTTAAGTGAGAGCTTAGATGTTGACATTTGAAACTTTTCCTCATTTTTAATATCTGCATTTAGCACATTTAGTGTTATAAAATTTTCCTCTCAGCACTGCTTTAGCTGAGCCCCACAATTTTTGATATATATTTTCATTTCCATCTAGTGCAATATATTTTTTAAAATTTTTCTTGAGAGTTCCTCTTTTTACTATTATTTAGAATTGTGTTGTTTAGTTAGGAAGTGCTGGTGAGTTTTCCTGTTATCTTTGTTACGAAGTTCTAGTTTGAATATATCATGGTCAGAGAACTCATTCTGTATGACTTCAATTTTTAAAAATTTGTTGCAGTTTTGTTTTGTTTTTTTTCCTGGACAAGCTATGGTGTATCTTGATACTGTTAGGTGAGCACTTTAAAAGAAGGTGTACTGTACTTTTGTTGGATGTAGTGTTCTATAAATGTCAATTAGATCCTATTGGCTGATAGTATTGTTGAGTTTTTCTATATTCATGCTGACTTTCTGCCTAGTTCCATCAATCGTTGAGAAAGGACTGTTGAAGTCTCCTACTACAACTGTAGATTGGTCTATAGCTCCTTTCAGTTCTGTTAGTTTTCACTTCACATATTTTGCAGGCTGTGCTGTGTTTTACATAAACATCTAGGATTACTGTATCTTCTTGATGGATTGACCCTTCTTATCATTACTGAATGTCCTTTTTAATCTCTGATAATTAACTTTTCCCCAAAGTCTACTTTATATGAAATTTAAATAGCCACTCCGTCTTTTTTTGGCAAGTCTTTGCATGATATGTCTTTTTTCATTCTTTGACATTTAACCTGCCTATATTGTTATATTTGAAGTGAGTTTCTTATAGACAGCATAGAGTTCAGTTATGTTTTTAAATCCACTTTGTCAAGCTCTATTTTTTAACTGAATTATTTGACCATTTACATTTAATGTAATTATTGGTATGTTAGGGCTTAAGTCTGACTTTTTAAAATGTTTTCCCTGTTTTTCATTTCTGTTTTATTTTTCTTGCCTTTCTTTAGGTTACTTAAATATTTTTTAAAATTCCATTTTGATTCACCTATAGTGTTTGTGAGTACATCTCTTTGTATAGGTTTTTTTCCTGGTTGCTCTAGCTATTACAATGTTATATACATAAATAATTACAGCCCACTTGGGGCAGAATTGTACCAGTTCCAACCAAGTACAGAAAACTTAACTCTTTTACATCCCTTTTCTTTCCCCTGTGTATAATATAGTTGTCTTAAATATTTCTTCTATTCATGTAGAACCACATCAGGCAATGTATCAACTTCTGCTTACTGTCAAACATAATTTAGAGAACTCAAGAGGAGATGGAAAGTCTATTGTATTTATGTGGGGTTTTTAAATTATTGTTATTATTATTTTTGCTTACTATAGAGTTTTGGTGTTCCAAGGATCTTTCTTTTACTGTTTCCTTTCTGTTTAGAAAAATTTCCTTAGTAATTCTTTTAGGCTAAGTCTGCTAGCGACAAATCCTTTTAGTATTTCTTCATCTGAAAGTGCCTTGATTTCCTTTTCATTCCTGAATGAGATTTTTACTGGATATAGAATTCTGGCTCGATAGTTCTTTCAGTGCCTGAAAAATGTCATGCCACTTTTTTTTTCTGGCCTCTATGGTTTTTGATGTAAAATTTGCTATGATTCCAATTATTTCTCTCTCTCTCTCTCTCTCTCATTTTCAAGATTTTTTCTTTGTCTTTAGTTTTTGGATGTTTCACTATAATGTGTGTTGGTGTGAGTTGCTCTGGGTTTATTCTGTTTGGGGTTTGCTCTGCTTCTTTAATGCACAGATATGTCTTTTGTCAAATTTGGAAAATCAGCCATTATTTCTTTAAGCACTTTTTCAGCCCTCCTATCTATTTCATTTTTTTTTTTTTTCTGAGACTTGAAAGACACAAATGTTAGATCTTTTGTTAAAGTTCCACAAGTTCCTGAGGCTTTTTCTTCATTTCCTTTTTTTTCCAGGCTATTTTCTGTTTAGATTTGGTAATTGCTATTGTTCCATCTTCTAGTTCACTGATTCTTTCCTCTGTCCTCTTAATTTTTCTGTTGAGACCATCCAATTAGTTTTTTCTTTAGGTTATTATATATTTCCATTTGAAAATTTTCACTTGGTTCTCCTTTATATCTTCTATTCCTTTGCTTAGACTTTCTATTTTTTGCTGAGATTTTTTCATGTTTCAGCAAGTTTGTAATTTCTCTTTTTGAAACATTTTTATGATGGCTGCTTTCAAATATTTTTCAGGTTACTCTAACGTCTCTGTTATTTTTGTGTTAGCACCTGTTGATTTTCTTTACTCATTCAGTTTGAGATATACCTGATTCTTGATATAGCGAGTGATTTTCATTTGAAACCATATATTTTCATGTTATATTGTGAGACTCTCGATCTTATTTAAGCATCTGGTCTGATAGTATTGTGGCAGGGAAAGGAGTCATTACTGAGAGGTAGAAGTCCAGGTTCCCCAGTTGTTCTCTATTACCCAAGTGATGGTGGTGGGCTCCTCATTACTGCTGGGGAGCGGCAGGAGTTCTGGCTCTCCATATAGTCTTTACTGGCACAGCAGTGGATGTAGTGTCGTAACTGCTGAAGAGCAGTGACAGTTCTAACTCTAGTTGGCCTCCTCTAACACCACCATGGCAGGAAGTGGCAGGAGTTGTCTAGGTTGAGTTAGGTGTCCAGGTTCTCCACATCGTCTCTCCTGAAGCCACGGTGTGAGGGCCTGTTACTTCCTAGCAAGGCAGGGATACCAGTCCCAGATCCCTGCTTGGCCTTTCTTTGACATCACCCTGATAATGGAGTTAGGGAACCTCATTACAGCCTGGAGAGGACAGAAGTCTATACTCCCTACTCAGCTTTTGTTGGCATGGATGGAGGTGGGACCCCAGTTTTTTCAGTGGTGTTTGACTGAAGTAGAACATTTAGCTAAAAGTTTTCTGTCTTGGTGGGTGTCCCATTTCAGATCCTCTGGCTAGAGAAAGCAGGCTAATTGGGGATTTTTTTTTTTTTTTTTTTTTTTTTTGTCTGCTCCTATTGGTGATTCTGGGTGGTCAGCATCACCAGTACCTTGTCTAGGAAAAATGAGACAAAAAGAAAACCAGAGAGCTCTCTATTGTGTCATTCTTGTCTCCACCTTTCAAAGTCTTCTTAGATTTGTTCTATTTATGATGTCCAGGCTTTTTAAGTTGTTGTGGGAGGAAGAGAGGGAAGTATACCTACTTCATCTTCCTGGAAGTAAGTTCTGTTGAAGGTTTCAAATATGACATACTTAGATACGAATTTTAGAAACTTCACCTGGCAGAAGTGTGAAAATTGAGTGATAATGTTACATTTATTTAGCTTCCATATAAAGAGATAAACAACAGACACAGAGAGAGAGAAAGAGAGGCCATGCATAGATGTTAATATATAACATGTATGTCATATTTTCTCCCTTTGAAAATATCGCTCAAAGATGTACTACTAATTTCATAATAATCTATCAGGAATAAGAAAATATTACATGGTAAATGTGTGCACAATTACAGGCATCCCAATGTCAAAATCAGAAAACCAGATAGGTATATATGTCACAATCAAGGGAAAATGAATATCTCCAACATATATTAAAATATTCAATTAGGGCTATATCATGAGTCTATATCTTGCTTTTCTGTTTACCTAATATTCCATTGTATGAAATTCCCCATGTCATTAAATATACTTGAAGGCATAATTTTCATGATTATTTCCCTAGAGTAAATTTATAGAAAAATATTCCTGTATCAAAACATGCAAACTTTTTTTAAAGCCCTTGACACACATCACCAACTCACTCTCCAGAAAGATTATACCAATTTTTATTCCTTCTCCCAGTGTATAGCCATGCCCATCTGAATACATTCCTACCAAAGCTGAGTATTGTCCTTTCAAATGACTTTGCAAATTCAACAAAGTAAAATATTATCTCATTTTAATTTGCCTTTGATTATTAATAATTTTTCTATCTTATATGCATATTTATTAGCTATGTATATGTCTTCTTCAAATTGTCCACAGCTTGCCCATTTATATACTGTGGTATTAGCATTTTTCTTACTTATTTATAGATGCTCTTTATATATTAAAAAATTAAGCCATTGGTAGTCCTATTTGTTTGGATATGTCTCTACTGTGACATATTTTTAGCTTTGCTGTTGAAATACATACACTTTTAATTTTTATATAAACAATTTAACCTAATACTTTTACTTTGGGAGTTTCTCCTATTAGAAGCATTTTTAAACTATGAAATGATGGGTCACTTATTTTACTTTGCCTATGTTACTCTGTGGTTTGTTTTAACTTTTAAAGATGAGCAGAGGTGAGAGATGTAGGTCTATCCCAGTGGGATATGGGAATAAATCTACCAACATAGTGAACTGCAGCAAGTGCCACTAGGCTGACCCAAGAAGGATCTATGAAGGTGAACAGGCTCCTGTTTATATCTGCTTAAAATAGCCATTCCCTCTTCCCAGACAATTCCCTTGATCTTCCTCCTTCCAATCGACTTGACAGACAAGTCCTTGCTTTAACCTCTCTCGCACTTTATTTTCTAATCTGCCAGGAAGTTAATTCAAGTCCTGAGCCTCCCTGGATATAGCTTTTTTCAGGCATCCCTTCTTCATCTTTGATTTTACAATTGAAAAAATAAGTAAAAGCAACTTTGCTGTTTTATTGGCAACAGAATATGTGTCTTCAGTGCACAGGAATATTTTTCTAAGGGAAAAAAAAATCTTGGGGTGGGTCTATTATAATAACCACCCCTCCAAGCAAAACCTAAACACTTCATCCTCCATTTAAAACTTTCTGGTGACCCAGTTGTTGAGTCCCATTTATGTCCAACATCTGGATGGCAGGTGTTGGATGAACACATCTGTCATCAAGGCCCAGAGCACAGCAATGAGAAATCCCCTCAGCTGGAACCAGCCAACAGACCCCTGACTGGTTTGCTGCCCCTCAGCCACAGATTAATCTGCATGGTACCTAATACAGCTGCAGGTTTCCTAGGACTTCATTTCAGGGCATTCTTCCTTTGCCGCCCAGATTTTACCACCATCCGGTTTCTGCCTAATCTGTTACCTGGCTCCATCCCAAATGGCCACCATCATGTGGGTTATGATAAGCCCATTTCATTTCTGGGTATTGATGTATCCTTGCACATAATTGGAAATTAAAAAGAAAATAACCCGACTACTGTTATTTTTACAAAAAGCATTCCCAAAATTAACAATGTATTATGACTGTGACAAAAGCAATTCAACTGATTTGCAGAGATACGGCCTGCGATTAAACTACCATAAGGTCATTTGAGTTTCTGTGTAAGGTCTTTGGATACTAGAAATTAACCAAATCATGGAATGTCAAAGAATGCAACACAAGATGACAGCCTGAGTGAATGCATTTCAAAAAGGCTGGGGAGGCAAGTGGAAGCTGGACCACAGAGAACCTACCAAGAGTCAGGAGGCCAAGGTCCTTGTACCACCTCTGTCATGGACTGGACCTGACACAGCAGCTTACTTCTGAACTTTACTCAAAAAGAAAACCCAATTTCATGCCTAGTTCATTTCATGCCTAGTTCATTTCATGCCTAGTTCCACTGCTTTTGCTGACCTGTATAAGATGGTACTGATACCAAAGCACTTCCCATTTAATTGCTGAAATTTATTTCTAAAATAACGTTTAAAGTCTCTGGAAACTGTTCTAAGGCATACAGCAAATGGAGGAAGATCTAAATTTCAGTAAAAACAATGAGAGTCTGTAGTATTTGAGCCACAACCCACTTATATTACACTCCCTACCTTACCCCAATAGCTCAGTGTAACAGAAGGTCTTCTCTGGGTAGGTGAATTAAGCATCAAATAGAAAGGCAGGTATTGTCATACTAGATTTTAAAAACAAGTTTCAACTGTATTCTCTACAAAAGAGACACATTTTAGATTCAAAGATACAAATAAGTTGAAAGTATAATGATGGAAAAAAAGATATGTGATATAAATAGTAACCATAAGAGATGAGGTGAATATATTAATATTGTACAAGACAGACTTTTTAAACATTTATAACTATAACGAGGAACAGTGTATAATTATCCTTTAGGTATCCAGAAAGCTATTTCTATTTGCAAAAGAAGTAACACTATCTCTACTTGCAGATAACATGATCTTGTACATAGAAAATCCAAAGGAATCCACTGAAATCTGTTAGAATTAAAAAACAAGTTCAGCAAGGTTGTAGGATACAAGATAAAATACAAAACTTAATTGTATGTCTATATACTAATAAGGCACAATCCAAAAATGAATTAAAAAGCAATTCCATTTATAATAGCTCTAAAGTAAAAGACTCAGAACAAATTAACAAAAGAAATGTAAGATTTGTGTACTGAAAACAAAAAAAAAATGCTGAAAGAAATTAAAGAAGATCTAAATAAATGGAAAGACATTTTATGAAAATGGCAATACTTTCCAAACTGAGCTGCAAGTTCAATGTCATCTCCATCAGAATCCAAGTTTCCTCATTTTTCAGATATCAACAAGATGCACCAAAATTCACATGGGAATTAGAAGGGACCCAGGATAGCCAGAGCAATCTTGAAAAAAAAAGGATAATGTTGAAAGACTCACACTTCTCAACTGGAAAACTTGATACACAGCTACAGGAATTGAGAAAATGTGATACTGGCATAGGACAGACATATAGATCAATGGAATAGAATTGAGAGTCTAGAAATATATCTTTATATTTATTTCCATTGATTTTTCCTCAAGGGTGCCAAGATAAATAAATGGTGAAAGAATAGTCTTTTGAATGAACAGTACTGAAATAACTGGATATAAATACGAAAAAGAAAGAAGTTTGAGCCCTTCCTCACACCATACACAAAATTAACTCAAAATGGATCACAGACCTAATGCGGGAGTGAAAACTATAACACTGTTAGAAAATAGCATAGGAGTAAATCCTCGTGACCTTGGATTGGGCAATGGTTCCTTAGGTATGATACCAAAAGCAAAGGTAAGCTAGACCTCATTAAAATTAAAAACTTTTGTGCTTCAAAGAATGTCATCAAGAAAGTGAAAGAAAATCATCAAGAAAGTGAAAAGACAATCTACAGGATGGGAGAAGATATTTGCAAATCATCTCTCTCACCAGGGAATGATATCTGGAATATATAAAGAACTCATGCAACTCACTAAGAAGAAGATCAATAACAAAATTTTAAACATGGATAGAGGATCTGAACAGACCTTTCTCCAGAGGAGGTATACAAATGGCTAATAAGCACATAAAAAGATGTTCAATATAATTAGTCATTAGAAAAATGTAAATCAAAATCCCAATCAGATACCACTGCACACCCAATCACAACCACTGCATGGTTATAAAAGACAGATAATAGCAAGGGTTGGCGAGGATGTGAAGAAACTGAAATGCTTACATACTGCTGGTGAAAATATATAATGGTGTAGCCACATTGAAAAAATATTTGGTAGTTCCTCAAAATGTTAAACATAGAGTTACCATTTCAACACAGCAATTCCATTACAAGGTAGAGAAATAAAAACATGCATGACTGTTGATAGGAGCATATTCACACTAGCCAAAAAGTAGAAGCAACCCAATGTCCATCAGTTGAGTTGATGAAGAGATAAATAAAATGTGGTATAGGCATGCAAAGGAATATTTGGATTATAAAAAGGAATGAAATTCCAATACATGCTGTGACACACATGAATCTGGAAAACAGTATGCCAAGTGAATGATATTAGTTCCAAAAGACCACCTATTATATGATTTTATTAATATGAAATGGAAAATCTATAGAGACAGAAAGTGGATTTGTTCTTGCCTAAGGTTGCAAAGAGGGGTAATTGGGAGTGACTACTAAAGAATACAGGGTTTCTTTCAAGTGTTGATAGAAATGTAAAATTAGATTGTGGTGATGGCTGCACAACACATTGAAGACACTAAAAGCCATTGTATGGTATACCTTAAATGAAACAATTTTACACAACGTGGATGACAAATCAATAAAGCTGTTGTTTCAAAAAAATTAGTTGGGGCGGTTAATTTTACTTCATCATGGGCTCTTGAATTTCCACTTGCTGCTACTGATGAGGCACTGCCTGCATCTCATCATAGGTGTTTAGACATCCATGTGGCACTTTGTGCAGTCGTGTGGTAAATGCATAGAGTGCTAGAAGGTTCTATAGAGTTGACTGCAAAATAGCAATTAAAATGTCCTCAGATGTTCATTTTGATGATAAAGTAGAAGACTTCTGAAATGCAAGACAAAACTCACTTCAGGAACACTCCATGCAGAAGGTATTCTAAATTTGGCTGTGTTATTACACTAATTTCTTGAACAAAAGCTACTGGTCTGGCGTCTTTGGTTTTTCCTGCAATTCTCTTTAGACAGACAGGTTTGCTCTCCTAACTATGAGTTTTCTTTTGCTTGTACATTATTCATAAGTTTTAAATGGCACCTTCTGTCACAGTTTTACCCCAGACACTAAAAACTTCTTTCAAGTTCCATTATAATTTGAATCTGCAATTTCCTCCTCCTAAGCAAACCACAAAAGTACCTTAAGTTCAAATGAGATCATCATTTTTCCTCCCTGTCCTCCAGGCATAGCCATGACTTTAGACAATCACCAGCCCGAGTAATGGGAAAGTAGAAGGATTTAAGACTCACACAGATTGAAATCCATACCACCAACCTCTAGCACTACTGTCAAGACAAATGCGGCAAAATAAATCAGAAGGACATTCGTGCAGTGTCCTATGAGAATATGGGCCCTATTAGTCTGGGTCCATTGACTTTTTCTTGGGGTGTAGGAAAGGAGGAGTGAAGAAGATTCTGGTTATCATGCAGCGTTGTGTTTAAGTGTACCTAAGATAAAGAAAGGAAACGAGGATTTATGGAGCAATACTCTATTTGCCACATGTGGACCCTCTGCTGGGTGCATTCACGGAGTACAGCAGTTGAGGGAGGCATTAGTAAACCCAAATTTCTATTGTGGCAGAAACCAAGTCCCAGTAAAGCCAAATCATTTGCCTGAAGTCCCAGGACAAGCCTAGGTCATGTTGGAACTTGATCCTAAACACTTCTCGTGCCTTCCAGTTCTGTACTGGGGTAATTTCGTGATAGTATAGGACCCACTGACCACAGCCCAGGGTGATGGGGGTTGGGTTTGGGTCAGCCTTGAGCCATTTATTCCAAAAGAAAGCACATGCCTGAGATTGTATTGACTGTAGAAGCCCCAGCTACAAAAGAAAGAAAACAAATGGAGACTAATCATTAAAACTACACTAAATATTTATCAGCAGAGAAAGTCTTCTGGGAATCACTTAAAATATTTATTTATTCAAATTACTCAAATAATTGCCTTTCTCTTCAAAAGAACATTGGGAATTTTGTATGCCTACAGGAGAGGTAAACAGATGCCCTCCAGTGTCAGCAAGAGAGCAAATCTTCTCATTACAAAAAATAAAGAAAGAAACAGCAAAACCTGGATATTATCCAAAAAGGAATGCTGGTCTTTCTACTCAAACTAGAAAGGCAACACACACTTTAGGGTAACAGTCAATAACGGGGCCAGCATGTTGGCTCACGCTTGTAATCCTAGTACTTTGGGAGGCCAAGGCAGGAGGATCACTAGAGACCAGGAGTCAGAGACCAGCCTGGGCAACAGGGTTAGGCTCCACCTCTACAATTGAAATAAAAATAAAATTAGTTGGGCATGGTGGCACATGCCTACAGTTCCAGCTACTCAGGTGGCTGTGGCAGGAAGATTGCCTGAGTTCAGGAGTTCAAGGCTTCAGTGAGCTATGATCATGCCACTACACTCTAGCCTGGGTGACAGAGCAAGACCCTGTCTCTAAAGATAAAAATAAAGTAACAGTAAATTAATTCCCCAAGTTGAAATGCTAGGAATGACCTCTAGTAATTGGAAAACACTGAGCAGCCGGGTGCCTGTCTGTGAGAGGTGGCCACCAGGCTGGGCCCTACGGCTGGAATTTTTATTCTCTGTTCCCATCGAAAGGTGACCAACGGATGCAGAGGAACTGAAAGTCAGTATACTGCCCTTGATATCAGTGGTCTGGTCCTATGCAAAAGAATTTTGATGCATTGTTTAATAGAAGCCAATTTCCACTTTCCATATCAGGGAGATCTGGAAATTCAGAACATGCTAATGGAGTCAATGATTTCACTTTCAAATCAGAGTTTATCTACCCCAGATCATCCTTACCAGGCAGAGACGGGCCATCTGCCCAGAGAGACATATACAGCAGACCCGTGGACACCAGGCCAGCATCTCCTAAGCTGCACTCTGCAGACATCTTGCTACACAACAATATTCTCAGGATAAAAAGTTTGGGGTAGTGCACTGAGACGCCTATAGTGATCTGTCATGGGAAAACACAGCACAGTAAGTGGCTGATTTCACAAGCAAGTGTAAGAAACGTTAGCAAAAACCAGTTTTCAGGAAATCAGCCTGGTCTGCAAGAGGGGGGCTCAATAAAGACCAGCTAAAGAGCTGAACAGCAGTTCTAGGAGATGATTCCAGGGACAGAAAAGTGAGATGGCAGCAAATTCAGTTCTTCTGCAAGGTTAACTCCAGTCGAAGGCTGAAACTTGGCATTCAGAAGGATAGGGAAGGGCCAGGTGTGGTGGCTCAAGCCTGTAATCCCAGTACCTTGGGAAGCTGAGGCAGGTGGATCACCTGAGGTTAGGAGTTCAAGACCTGCCTGGCCAACATGGTGAAACCCCATCTCTACTAGAAATACAAAAAATATTAGCCAGGTGTGGTGGTGCATGCCAATAATTCCAGCTACTCGGAAGGCCGAGGCAGGAGAATCACTCCACCCAGGAGGTGGAGGCTGCAGTGAGCCAAGATCGCGCCACTGCACTCCAGCCTGGGCAACAGAGCAAGACTCCATTTCAAAAAAAAAGGATAGGGGAAAGTCCAGAGTCCAAGTCAGTGGGGAAGAATGCTGTGACCATCAGAGAAAATGCCTGT
Organism: Mandrillus leucophaeus; assembly: GCF_000951045.1. Lineage (NCBI taxonomy): Eukaryota > Metazoa > Chordata > Mammalia > Primates > Cercopithecidae > Mandrillus > Mandrillus leucophaeus. The sequence continues at coordinate 1,615,192 of NW_012102188.1, forward strand.
TCAATGTGGCCAATCCATGGTTAAAAATGCCAAACTAGTTTTTAACATTAAAATAATACATGTGTATGGTTTAAAAATTGACATGAAAAGAAGAGAGACCCTACCGCTCCACTCCTGTCAACCCCCTATATTATATATCCTACCAGACAGCACATGTGCCTTCGTGTGCACACGCACATACCCATAAGCACGTGCATGTATATACATGGGTTTGGGCCATAATCTCAAAAGATCAAAATCCCAAAACTACACTTCCAGACAAAATAATTTTTAAAATTATTTAAAAGACATTGATTTACATTTTTAAAAGGGGATTGATTTGAGAAACATACAAAAACATGACAGAACACTTCACAGGCCACTTTACACAATAAATTAGGCAATAATAACATAAATATTTCTGTATAGACACTCAGCTATACTAACAACATTTGCAAGGGTATAAGAGCTATGAGCAGCTGAGCCATATTCCAAAAGAAACAGCTTATACAACTGCATACATCTGAAATACTGTGACAGACAACCTAAGTTTTTCGATGAAATTGATCAAAAACCTCCACGGGTCACCAACACACCCAGAGAGCTGAGATCTTGAGGAACTTTATCTTTCATAAATATAGAGGTACAAAAAGGATACCGCTTCATTTACTAAGGAAGTTTCAATGTTTTTGTGTATGTACACAATGTTACACACAAAGCTAATGCTGTGATAATGCGCTTTCGTGGAGTCAAATTTGCAAAACAATGCATAAAGCGATTTAGAGCTCTCCGAAAGCCTTCACACACTGTATACCTCCAGCATTAAAATGATGCAAATATGAAACACAAAGCATAGCAAATTGTAAGAAAAAAAATAATGCTGACAATTTAAAATAGTGGTGACTAAACAAAAACAACTAAAAAGAAATTCTGATACACGAAAAGGTGTATTACAGGGATTAATTACGGGAAAGTGCAGGGAATAAGAGCTGGCCAATGTACATAATCATTAAGTATATTTTGAAGTCTTGCATCAGTAGGAATAGCTGCTTTTTTGTCGTCGTTTTAGGGTCTGGCTCTCCTCAGAGGACAATTTCACATTCATTTTCTACTTGGCCTTGCTCTTTTTGGAATTCTTGTATAATTCAATATACACTGACGCGAGCATCCCTATTAAATGTTCCCATCCCCAGTGCCATGCTTCTGTGTTGTTTTGGGTAAGGAGAAATCCATTCCCCATGCACTCATACACAGACCACAAATTTGGCAGAAGCAACACTGTTGCGTATCTTCCTATCCTACGACACACATAATTATTTTTGAACCAGTCAGTAACTTCCATGGCTCCTTCAGGCAAATATGGCTCTAATTCATTAAAAAGCTCTGGAAATTTCATCAGCTAGAAAAAAACGCCAATGCAGATAAGTGAAACGTTTTTAAACTGAAGTTTCAATTGTTGCTGTATCTCGTGGCCAATCTACTGATCGGAACTTTCTGCCAAATGCATTGGGCCTAACAAAAAAAAAAAAAAAAAAAAAAAAAAAGCTTTATTGGTAACACCTTGAAATTCACTTTTAGAAGCCTTTATTGAACCTAACTCCAAATCTGTCATTATGGCATGTGGATTCAATCAGATATTGGGCATTTTAGACTTCAGAGATTTAGACTTTAGGAATTTTGATCTTTAAAGATTTCAACATCTGGGGTTATGGCATTTGGGATTGTCTTTTGGGATAATAATCGGCAACATATATTTGTATCCATTCATCCTCTTTACACAAATAGAATCATGCAGTACCTACTCTTTTGTATCTGTTTTTGTTTGTTTGTTTGTTTGTTTGTTTTTCACTTAGTAACATCTCTCTGAGCTCCTTTTATGTCAGTGCTTAAGTGTGGCAGAATATGTAACCCCTAAATATGCCACTTTGGTAAAAGTATTACATCGAGTAAAGGCACTGGAAAAACAAAAGATGTAATAAGCGAATTCTAGTCTCCCCTTTTCTTTCTGAAAACAGGAGATTAAAAACTCTCAGGTGAAAGATCCCCTCCCTGTACCAGGAGAAAGGAAACATTCTTTAACAAGGACTAGGAACTCAGAGAATTCTGGACAAACCCACCTTGTTAAGATAGTTCTTATCTTCTTTACCTTCCCCACATAGTTCAGTTAATTTTCCACAACTGCTTCTCTTTATTCAACCTAGTATAAAAACATGTGAATTTTGCCACTTTTTTGGGTCTTCTCCTTATAAGGGTTCCCATATTACTTAAAACTTATATAAATGTGTATGTTTTGCTCCTGTTAATCTGTCTTACATCGATATAATTCTCAGGCCCAGCTGAAAAACCTTAAGATGGTAGAGGTAAAATTTTACCTTCTCTACAGGGCCTATTACCCATCCTTTCACTTTTGGTAACACCACGTGGTACTCCATCACATGAATTAACTACTTTTTCTTTAACCAACTTCTCCTAATATTTAAGTGTGTACTGTATGTCTCTATGATAAATAATGCAATTCTTTAATATACATATGTTTCTCTCTCATACAAAGGATGGTGTATGTCTTTAAGTACATTTCTAGAAAAGAAATTTCTAGTTCAAAGGCAGCATGTATGAACAATTTTCATAAATGCTGAAAATCAAGAGGTTATTTAAATAATAATAAAATATATTTAAATCAGATAGGAAGTATTACTCATTCCTAAACATAAAATAGCACTCAGAGTTGCGTGTGTGATATGGCTGGTATGGCTAGAAGAGACTGCTTAGGAAAGTAACGCAAGATGATGCTGGAGAGGCAGGCAGAGGCCAGATAATGAAAGACCTTCTGAGAAAGAATTTTACTGTCCAAAGTTAGGACACTTAACTAAAAAGGATGCTATTAAAAATTATTCTCACCGACAGGAGCAAACCAGGACTATCCTATGCCCACCAGACAAATGTGCGCTGAGTTTAGAACTGATTATTAAGAGTAATGAAAGGGGGCCAGGCGCAGTGCCTCATTCCTGTAATCCCAACACTTTGGGAGGCTGAGGCGGACGGATTGCTTGAGGCTGTGAGTTCGAGACCAGCCTGGCCAACATAACAAAACCCCGTCTCTACTAAAAATACAAAAATTAGCTAGGCATGGTGGCGTATGCCTGTAATTCCAGTTTTTTTGGAGGCTACGGCATGAGAATTGGTTGAACCCAGGAGGTGGAGGTTGCAATGAGCCAAGATGGTGTCACTGCACTCCAGCCTGGGTGACAGAGTGAGACCATCTCAAAACAAAAACAAAAACAAAAAAAAACCAATGACAGAAAGGGCGTGCAATGCCTTCTGCAGAGACTCATACAGCGTGAATGGAAGGATGGGGCACTGTTTGGAAACCTGCACAAAGTTCTTGTGGAAAAGGCACTATTACATCAGTGGGGGTCTACCCAGAGAAAGCTGAGCCAGAAACTGGTAAATGAACCTTAATATGAGAAATAACCTTTGAAACACACGCAAACAACTTTGTTAACAATGGGTCTTTCACTCCGATAGCTGGGGATTGCTGAATGATATTCTGAGAAATATGCATTATCAAAATTGACCCAAAACAAAGAGAAAACTGATTAGATCAATGACCAATAAAAAGGCTGAAAAGGTCATCAAAAAGGAGCATAGGCCATTCCATGGAGAAATGATGGTCTTTTCAATAAAGGGACCTGGAACAGCTGGATATCCACATGCAACAAAGTCAATTTTGATCCACACCTTACGTAAGCTATACGCAAAAATTAAGGGAAAAAATCAGCCATTAACTTAAATGTAAAACCTAAAACCTATATAAATTCTAGAAAATAAAAAATAATCTTTTGTGGCCTTCGGTCAGAAAGACATTTCTTAGATACAAAACCAAAAGACATATTATGATCCATAAATGAAAAAAAAATATGCTGGGTTTTATGAAAATTAAAAATTTCTGCCCTTTGAAAAACACTATTAAGAGAACAAAAAGACAAGCCACATGCTGGGAGGAAATATTTGCAAAAGGCATATCTGATAAAGCACTTGTATTCAAAATACACAAAGAACTCTTAAAACTCACTAACGTGGAAGAAAGCCAATTTTTTTTAATGGTGAAAGATTTGAACAGATAATTAACTAAAGAAAATAAATGGATAGCAAACAAGCGCATGCAAAGAAAAGATGTTCAGTGTCATTTGTCTCAGGGAAATGAAAACGAAACCCACAATGAGATACCACTACACACTACTGGAATCACTAAAATTGAAAAGACTGACCACACTAAGGATTGCTGAGAGCGTGGAGCAACTGGAACTCTCATGCGCTGCTGTTGGGAAAGTAAGATGGTACACCACTTAAAACTGCTGTGGTTTCTCAGAGAGTTAAACATACACCTACTACATGATCTAGCCATTCTATTCTTATTTGCCTGAAAGAAAAGATAGCATATGTCCCTAAAAAAGACTTACATGCAAATGTTCGTAGCAGCTTTATTGGAAATAGCTCCCAAATGAAAAAAAATAAACAAAAAAACCCAATGTCCATCAGGTAAAGGGGTAAACAAACTGTGATACATCCATGCAACTGAATCTACAATGAAAAGGAATTAACTACTGATACATGAACGGATCTCAAAATAATTACACTGATTAAAAGAAGAATCAATCAGACTGAAATGAGTATATACTGTATTATTCCACCCACATAAAACTCTAGAAAATGCAAGGTAACTGATAGTTATGGAAAGCAGATTATTGATTGCCTGGGGATGGGAGAGAAAAACAAGAGGATAGGAGAGAGGGATTGTGGAGACACACAAGGAAACTTTGGAGGGTGATGAATATGTTGATTATTTTGATTGTGGTGATGGTGCCATGAATGTGAAAACTATCAATTGTACATTTTAAACATGCACAGTTTATTGTATGTTAATTATACTTTAATAAAGCTTATATATATATATTTACAAAGAAAACAGGTTATAGTAAAATAGTTCAAATAAATTTTGGAAATCAATTTATGATATAATTTTTAAGTTACCAGAGATTTATCCCTAAAGAGTATGACAAAAATAATTTCATAATTTCACAAGTGAATCTAGAAAACCCTCAAGAAAGAATTAATTCATGTTTTACAGGAAGTCTTAGATCTGTGGAATTCACTAGAAAACCCTGAAACAATATCCTGTATATCTATGTATATGATATATATGTGATATATAACATATGTGTGTGCACATACACACACACATATATATATGAACTGTTCAATAAAATGGTATAGGGAAAACTGGCTATCCACTTGGAAAAAAACATATTAGAAACTTAAAAATAATCTTCTAAAGATCTCAAAAGTCAAATGTAGAAAAAAGTAAATTCAGAGATATTTGTATAGTCTCACATGAGGAAGCTCTTCCTAAGAGATTAAAAATCCAGAAACAATGAGGAAAACAAAACTAAACCAGATTTGCCATACCCAATGTCAGTGAAGGTGGGGGAAAGGAGCTCCTCAATCTTAGGAATTTCACTGATGGAGTCTTGTTGTTGTTGCTGTTGTTATCATTGAGACAGGGTCTCACTCTGTTGCCTAGGTTAGAGTGCAATGGCGCCATCACAGCTCACTCCAATCTTGACCTCCCAGGCTCAAGTAATCCTCTCACCTCAGCCTCCCAAAGTGCTGGAATTACAGACATGAGCCACTGTGCTTGGCCAGTGGAGTCTTTTGCAGAGCAGTTTGGCAATGTTTAAATTGCCACAGTCGTATGTAACAACTCTAGCTCCAGGAATCCATCCTACAGAAACAGTCACATATGGACACAGATACACACGTACAAAGTCACTCACCACAGCCTTGTTTGTGTAATGGTGGAACAAAAATCACAAAAACAGAAGTGTCTGTCAGTAGAAGGATTGTTACGTAAATTCTGGTCTATCTAAACAATGGCACAATAACATAAACCCTATTGAAAGATTTCTAAGACACACTGCTAAGTTTAAAAAAGAAACTGGCAGAACAATTCATACGGTTCGAATTAAATGCATTGTAGGTGGAAAGGATACTTGCATACTTGCTCCCTGTGACTGGGACTATCACGCTGGGAAGCTGAATGGGGACAGAGAGGGGACAGAGAAGGCACTCTTCACTCTATGTCTGCATTTCTTATATCTTTTCCTCCCTCCCTCCCTCCCTCCCTTCCTCCCTCCCTTCCTTCCTTCCTTCCTTCCTTCCTTCCTTCCTTCCTTCCTTCCCTCCCTCCCTCCCTCCCTCCTTCCCTCCTTCCTTCCTTCCTTCCTTCTTTCCCTCTTTCCCTCCCTCCCTCCCTCCCTCCCTCCTTCCCTCCTTCCTTCCTTCCTTCCTGACAGAGTCTCACCTGTTGCCCAGGCTGGAATGTACTGCAGTGGTACAATCTTGGTCACTGCAACCTCCGCCTCCCGGGTTCAAGCGATTCTCCTGCCTTTTCCTCCTGAGTAGCTGGGATTACAGGCGCCTGCCACCACGCTCAGCTAATTTTTGTATTTTTAGTAGAGACAGGGTTTCACCATGTTGGCCAGGGTGGTCTCGAACTCCTGACCTTAAGTGATCAACCGGCCCTCAGCCTCCCAAAGGGCTGGGATTACAGGCATGACCCACCATGCCCGGCCCTTTTTTCCTTTCAATCTATGTCTTCTCCTCTATTCATTTGGAAATTGTATAGTCTGTTTCTATTCTTCTAGTGGCCACCACAGACATTTCAGCATGCATATTTAACCTAATGGAACCTCGGTTGCCCTTGTTACTAAGCAAAAAAGGCCCTAAGTGCTTGGCTCCAGACACGCACCTCACACAACTGCTCTGGAGTGTTTAAGTTCTACCCTCCCACCAATCAGTCAATACCGTTACTGTTTCAACATTTGATGGCAGTGTAGATTAAATAAACGTTAACCAATTTCTCTGTTCATGTCTTCTTGCAACCCATCTCATGCTTCAAAGATTATTTTCTTTATTCCTGAGGAATATTATTCAGTTCTTTTCGGGGAGAGATTGTTGGCAATAAATGTTCTCAGTTTGTACTCTGAAGTGTCTTCATTTTGCTTTCTCAAAAGACGATTTCTTGGGAGGCCGAGGTAGGCGGATCACAAGGTCAGGAGATCGAGACCATCCTGGCTAGCTAACAGGGTGAAAAACCTCGTCTCTACTAAAAATACAAAAAATTAGCCAGGCGTGGCGGCGGGCACCTGTAGTCCCAGCTGCTAGGGAGGCTGAGGCAGGAGAATGGCATGAACCTGGGAGGCAGAGCTTGCAGTGAGCCGAGATCACGCCACTGCACTTCAGCCTGGGTGACAAAGTGAGACTCTGTCTCAAAAAAAAAAAAAAAAAAAAAAGAGGATTTATTTAAATAGAAATCCTAGGCTACATCATTTTTCCTTTCAACAGTTTGAAGATTCCACGGCATGGACATCTGCCTTGAGCTGTTGCTGAAGAGGGCCTCTCAGTCCGGCTGCTGCCCTGGTGTGGGAAATCTATCATCTCTCCTGGGTAACCTGTTCTTCAGTTCAATACAATGGGACTGGATGTGGGCTTTTAAAACTCATTTTCTTTGGATGTGATTGGGCTTCTGACTCAAAAATTGTGTCCTTTATCAATTCTGAAACATTCTCAACCAATATTTATTTTAGTGGTTCCTCCTGTCATTTCTCTGCATTTCCTATTTCTTTGTTTTTGTTTTGACTTTTTTTTTTTTTTTTTTTTAACTAAGTGGAGTCTCACTCTGTCGCCCAGGCTGGAGTGTAGTAGCACGTTCTCAGCTCACTGCAACCTCCGCCTCCCGGGATCAAGCAATTCTCTGCCTCAGCCTCCCGAGCAGCTGGGGTTACAGGCACCCACCACCACATCTGGCTAATTTTTGTATTTTTAGTAGAGACGGAGTTTAACCGTCTTGGCCAGGCTGGTCTTGAACTCCTGACTTTGTGATCCACCCACCTCAGTCTCCTAAAGTGCTGGGATTACAAGTGTGAGCTACCACGTTTGATTTTTTGAGATGGAGTCTCACTCTCTTGCCCAGGCTGGAAAGCAGTGGCACGATCCTGGCTCACTACAACCTCCACCTTCCAGATTCAAAGGATTCACCTGCCTCAGCCTCTTGAGTAGCTGGAATTACAGGCGTGCACCACCATGCCCAGCTAATTGTTTTGTATTTTTAGTAGAGATAGGGTTTCACCATTTTTGCCAGACTAGTCTTGAACTCCTGACCTCAAGTGATCCACCCACCTCAGCTTCCCAAAGTGCTAGAATTACAGGCATAAGCCATTGCACCGGGCCTGCATTGCATATCAATTCAACATACGTTAAAGCTGTTCGTTCTTTCCTGTGTGTTTCCTAACACCTCTTGAATATTTTCCATTTCTTTGTCTCCATGTATTAGGCATAATTTCTTCTGATAGAGCTTCTCATTTACTAGGTTTCTCTTTAGTTGTGTCTGATCTATTTAATCTCTCTTTTGAGTTCATTTTTGATTATTGCATTTTTCACTTGTAAAAGTCCTCCTTGTTTTTGATGTGCTTGGTCATTTCTGAAAGCCTCTTATTCCTTGGTCTTCTTTTGACACCTTCTTTTGCTTCTTTAAATATACTAAATATGCTTCATTTTCTCCAGTTGGTAGTATCTGCAGTCTTTATAGATCTGATACTACTGTTCATTATTTCTGCTGGCCTGTCCAGTATACCTTATTTACTTGTGTGCTTTGTGAGTTTAGATTGGAGATCGTATTTCTTTTAATATTTTCTTGGGAAATCCGGGCTTAATGTGCTTCCTCCAGAGAAGATTTCAGATGAGTTCCCAGGGCTTGAGGGTATTTTCAGCCCACAGTGGCCTTACACTAAATTCTCAGCTAGAGAATTCCAGAACATACAGATATGGGATATCTATCCCCAGACTCCATTTAGGTTTCTTGGCCCCTCCATCGGATCTAAGGTCAAGACAGCCAAGTTCCCTTATCATCCTCATCTTTTATCCAGGCCCTACTTGTCACTGACAATGTCACCTTGCCAGGTCCCAACTTCACATGCAACTCTCAATCCACCTCCCTACTCTGGGTTGGCCCTGGGTATCCTATCCTAAAGCAATGGACTGAGAAATCCAGAAGCCTGAGGTGCACTGAGATTACAGATGCCCCCAGGGCACCACCAGCTTTCACTTACAGCCACATCCCTGGAGTGGTGTCTTCTTACCACTTCACCTCACTTTATCTCTCTGCCTAGTAAAGCATGGAAAAACAGGATGCTTTTTATATTTTTATCCAGAACTGTATGTGTTCTCTACTTCCTAGAAGGACTACTTGTGGTATGTTGGCTGCTATTTGCCCAAACAGAATTTGTTTTTGTTTCCAAAGGAGGAAAAACAACTTCTAGGAGAGCGTTTAGGTCTGGATACTCAGAAGGTCTGAGGATCAGCTCCTATTTCCCCATCAGTCAGGGAAGGGCTAGTAAGCCGGTTGCCTGTTGATATTAATATTGTTTAAGTGAAGCCAGCCATGCTCATTTATTGAAGTATTATCCATGGCTGCTCTTCAGCTACGGTGGCAGAGTTGAGTAGCTACAACAGAAACCCCACGGGCTTCAAAGCATGAAATATTTACCATCTGGTCTTTAAAGAGAAGGGTTGCCAACCCCTTCACTAGAAAGCACCTGCAAAGAAAACACTTCCTCTGTCGTGTATTGATTTTCCCCCATCTGTGGAATGGGCATGTTGATCCTTTCTGCTGCTCTTCTCTCTCTTAGACATGATGGATAATCTTAAAGAAGGTATTGGTAAAAAAAAAAAAAAAAAATCTTTGAAAATCTAAACTGAAACTGTTCATAAAACCTAGGTTTTTTGTTGTCTTATTCACAGACTCAGGAAGGGCCTGTGATTTTCAGAAAGCATGGGGACTGTTTTCAATTTTGACATGAGATTGATGACCTTCAGAATGAGCTTGCTTAAAAACATTGCGAAATAATCCAAGAGTGCTTCCTGATGCTCACACACCCAACCTTCCAGTGCCTGAGGAGCACTTGGCGCCTGTGCCCCTCCAGATCTAGGGTACAAAGCACCTGCTCAGGAAGAGGGATTGCTGCACGGCTGCGGGATGCAGCGCTCTCCCCAGATGCAACACATCATGGCGTTCAGGTGCAGAGTCATTACCAGTGGGTGAGACGCCAGCAGGCAGTGAAGCTGGGCACTGCTTCCCTCCCTTCGTCTGTCTTCACCCTCCAGGTGACCAATCTCATCCCAGTGGGCCTTTCTGGCCTCCAGGGTTTTGGGTAATGCACAGTCTCAACGTCAGTAGAGGGTGTGACCTTTGTAAATTTGAGATAACATGGAGACATGGACTCTCCGTGGTGACCCAAGCAGAGTGGAGTCTGTAGGAAAAGGAAATCCTGTGGGTTTGTGAGCTGCATCAACCTAGTGGCTATGTTTAAAAGGTTAAGTTCTGTTTTCAGCTATATCTACAGTGTTTGAAAAAACAACCAAACAAAACCCTATTTGTGCAGATCCCACAGAAATGTGATTTCTTATTAAACCAACATAAATTAAGACAGAAGTTACAGATCTTTCTAAAAACATCTGGAAAGCAAGCACACGGACCCCAGCGGAAGCTTGGTCTGCCACTGGCGATTCAGAGCTGTTGAAGAGTCAAGGGCAGCTTGCGTCAAGACTAGCGATGCCCTGCTGCCTGCAGAGCAGAGGGCAGGCAGAGGATAGTCCATGAGGCAGAGGGTGGCAGAAGTTCCCAGGCAGCCAGCACGACCCTCTGCGTGCTGCCTCAGAGAGGACAGGAACTGAGACAGCCATGCCCACTGCTGCTGGCCGTGCTGGAGAAGGAGGGTCCCTCGCAGCAAACAGGAAACTTTCCTGAGCATTCTGCTCTCATGTCACCTACTGGGCACCTCCTGAGGTTCTGTGATATAGCGGGCAACAGGGCCACCACCAGGCACAGCCCAGGGAGGTTGCAAGAAGCCACCAGAGCACGGATGGGGAGTAGTAGAGAGACTTAAGCTCTGGCCTCTCAGGGTCAGTTTCAATATCACTGATATAATTCATATTTTACTGATTTATCTTTTAGAGGAAAAAGATGTTTCCTCCACTAGACTGTCAGCTCCACAAGGGTGAGATTTTCGTCAGTTTGGTTCACCGTGATATCCCTAATACCTGGAACAGAGTTTGGCACCTAGGGGGCACTCAAACAAACATTGCTGAAAGAATAAACAAATGGACCAAAAATACTTTTAGAATCATTTCATTGATTCCAACCCGTCTGTGCCAGTGTGTTAAATTCATCGCCATGCCATCATCACACAGAATGACCTGACACCGAGCCGCCATCACTCTGTCCTGACACCTGGCTGCAGTGGCCCCACGGTGCCTGCGGAGAAGCACCTGTCAGCCACGAGCCACTGAAGGCAGGGGTCCTGGGCAAGTTGGAGGGACACGCTGCACACAGTGCGATGCAATCTACCCCAGACGGGCTCCTGGCACAGGCCTGGCCCCGCTGCCCAGCCTGCTCGCTACCTCCCAGAGGAACGGGCCTCGGCCTGTCTGACCCAGCCTGCAGACCCAGCCCCTGGGCATGGCGCACCACATGCACCTCGGGGAATCTCCCTCTACCTGCACAGCCCAGAACCCTGCCTGGAACCGTGGCCGGCCCACTCATTTCTCTGCCTGCCTCTCTCTGGGTGTGGGTCTCCTGTGGTGCCCCTCCTCAAGAAAAAAGCTGCCACCCTGGGGTTGCCTGGGTCTACATTCCAAGACGGAGCATTACAAGTTGGCTTTCAAGTTCCAGAAACACAGTTCTGGGGCCAAGGCACATTATCACAGAGGATGCGTCCAAGCCTTCTGACTTTGAGTGGGACGTTTATAAAGTGCCACGCAATCAGTGGAAAGAAGCTAGATACAATGATGTGTCCAGTCTCCTTGAAAGCAGAGGCGTCCAGCCTCCCCACTTTTCTTTGAGGATTCCAGCTGGTGCTTTTTAAAATACAGTAGAGTGGATTTACACAGGCTCTGGGGCCCCAGAAGTGGTTCTGCTGTTTCTTTCCTGCGTGTCCTTGAGCCAGGGACTCACCTGCAGGTGAGTCTGTGTGCCCTAACCTCCTCATCCTTTGTAGAGGTTACGAATGCCTTTCAACAGCTTCACTTAGGAGCCATGAGGGTGGGATTTACAATCCTCATTTGACAAATGAGGAGCCCAAGGCTCACAGAGGTCAGGCGGCCTTCCCTAAATCCCACAGCACCAGGATGAGGGAGCACGCTGCCTGGCCTCCAGCCCAGGCAGAGCTGGGCCCACTGCAGGATGCAATTCCACTTGGGTGCTAGAAAAGTAGCTTTCCCTTTGGAATGATAGGATCGAGGTGAGCAGCAGGGGGCTCCCAGAGGAGAGGAGCCAGAAAAATGCAGCCAGAAACCACACTTGTGCACCCAAACACGGGGACCACATACCCACAGCCCCAAGCCCACACCCGCATGCACAGCCTGAGCCTGTCTGCTGGGTCGGTGACTTCCGGAGCTCCACGCTCCACACCTCCCCATATCTACAAGGGTCTTGCATGTCAAAGGTGTAAAGAGGAGAGTCTTACAATTGTGTGGCTTGCGGTGACACAGTGTCCAAAGTTGCATTCTTCTTTGTCCAAAAAATATACCTAATAGACAAAGTAGAAGTGTGTAGCGACTCACAGAACCCTGAAATAATGCTCTCTGTGGTCCTTCCCTCTTCAAGAGTCAAGAAAAATATTCTCAAAGGTGGCAGTTTCCACTTACGACATTTATGCATGTACGGCCATCCTTTGTCCCTGTGAAACAAAGTGTACATCCTGGCTTAGGTAGGCACGTGGGAAGTCGGCCTCACTCTAACTGTGCTGCCTCATTGGCCTGCGTGCAGACAAGGGACCGGCTCAGAAGCTGCCATCAGGTTGCAGAGGGGAGCCACGTGGCAAGCTAGCGTCAGTGCTTGGGTTTAGAGCTGACCTGATCACAGCTTAAAATCCTGCCAATGGCAGGACAAGGGAACAAGGTCAGTGAGAATCCTGCTCCCAGAGAACACAGGAGAGAGAGACCTCAGCGACCTCCCAGTTCAGGGCTCTGGGGCCTGAAGCATGTGTTTCATAAAAGGCAGATTCCCACCTCCCACCCCCAGGGATGTTGGTTCATGAGATCCGGGATGGAGCCCGAGAATCCTCCTGAAATTCAGAAAAGGATGCAAATAATAAAGCCAATCATTCTAAAACACCAGCAGCACAGCCCTCATGGCCTCCACCGTGAGCTCTGCTCTGCTCTAACTTGTTAAACCCTCGCAACACCCAGAGGAGGTGGGCACCGTCATGTGGTAGCACCATGATTACTATTTTAGCAACCACTCCCCTCCCTGTGCTGAAGGAGGCCATCCAGTCATGTGCAGAAATGCTAATCTCGTCCTCTCTTGCCTTCTAATGAGGACAGTGATGGGTTTGCTCAAGGTCAGGCTGAATGGCAGAGGGGCTCTTGGGGCCTCTCAACTCCAATTTTTCTGCTCATTCCGCTTCCCAGGGACCCACCTTCGTCCGCCTTGCTTCGCCCTCCAGCCTCTAGGCCCAGCTCTGACTGAGGGATGTCAGGTGTGACTGGAAGGGAAACCTGGGGGTGGGAGGGAGGTATTTTGCAGTGAGCCTGAAACCACAGAACTAAACAATTTCTTGTCATGCTGATGCCGACCAATGTGGGGCACACGAATGTCGTGCCCATTCTCCCTGCCGCGGGGCAGCCCCTCACCACCACCCCAAAAGCATTCTGTTTGGTTCCTCTGCCTCCTGCTGCCTTGTGGAGCCCCACAGGCAGCTGAGGGTGGGGGCTGGTCTCCCTTTTGCTGCCCTCTCTCCCAAGGCAAGCAGTGCTCACCTGCCCTCTTGGCATCCTCCCCGACTCTTGCTCTGGGGTGGGTTTGCTGTTTTCCACCCGGCACAGTGCTCTGGGCCTCAGGTCTCGCACCCAGAGGGCCAGGGCATGGATAGAGCCCTAGGGCTGGCCAACGCCACACAGCGGATGCCAGGACCACAGAGCTACCCTGTGCCCCATCCTCAGCCTCATACACTGGTGAGGGAAGGGCTGCATGACCTTCCTCAAGGACATCTCAAAACCTGCAGTGGCCCCGTTGTTTTCTTAGAGAGCCTGTCTCCCTGTATACAAACCTGCCCTGCGGGACAGATGCAGAAAATGCAGTTGAACAGATACACTCTGGGAGGTCCGGGGTTCCCTGGCCCCTCCCAACGGGGGCCCCTTTACCCTCCCGCATGGCAGGAGCCAGGGCAATTTGAGGGATGAGCAGGGAGGCTCACAGCCTTCCCTGGCTCTGCTCCATCTGCTCTGAAGCTGGGCAGTGGGGCCAGTGGTCAAGCAGGCACCTGGAGCAAACTGTAGCTCCCTTCCCACCCACCAGGTACCCAAAAGAGAGACAGGGATAATTCCAGTACCTCTGCCACAGGGTTGCTGAGAGGCATACATAAGACAATACTTTAAAACTTGTAAGAGCTGGCTCAGCAAACATCCTGCTACCTGGGGCTCATGGCATCCTGTGGACCTGGACCATCCCCCGCCCGACGGACACACTGTTTCCCTAGAGCTGAGGTTGAGTCCACACTGGGCCCCAGCTGGGGCCAGGCCTTCTGGCTGCCACGGAGCCTCCTCCCAGACCTCCCACTGGACTCCCAGGCATCAAACGCTGGCATGCCTGAGCGCCCAATCCACCAGCCCCCTGTTGCCCGAGGACCCTCCCCTTAGCCACAGGCAGGGTCCTGGGAGAATGCCACCACCAGTGACCCGTGGTGTGGACAACACAGTTTTATGACAAGAACTTCCCCAATTTTGTCACCTTCTTCAGGGACAGGGCAGCCTGGGGATTTTGCGTGACTGAGGAACCCAGAATATTTGCCTAGAGTGTCACTGTGACTCATAAAACATTCGTTTTACGTAAAAACCAATGCAGGCAGAAAAAGCAAAATGGAAACGCTACACAAGTTTTCACTACAAAAGTAAAATATATTTGGAGCATAACTGAACAACCCAGTGCTGCTCCCGCAGCCCGTGGCGCGTCACTCCCTTCTCTCCTTGGAGACATTGCACTGGAGCCAAGCCAGGAACAGGCCCTTCAGGAGGCTTAGGCATTCACTAACAAGCAGCCCCTCCCTCTAGTCCCTATCCCCCAACACCCACACACCAAGGGATTCCAAAATCCAGGTTAACAGAAACACCACAGTCTAGCATCACTCTTAAGAACTGAAACCGGGGCCTCCAACTAGACCTTAAAGCAGAGGGCGGCCAGCCATGCCCTGCAGCCTCCTGGAGCTGGGTGCAGGTGGCCAGTGACAGACAGCTCAGATGCACTCAAAGCCTGGCGTGACCTTGCTGGAAGAGACAGGTCTCCTCTGAGCATGAGAACCTGGGAGAGGCACGGCTGGGCGCGGTGGCTCACGCCTGTAATCCCACCACTTTGGGAGGCCGAGACGGGCGGATCACGAGGTCGGGAGATCGAGACCACCCTGGCTAACCTGGTGAAACCCCACTCTACTAAAAATACAAAAATTAGCCGGGTGC
>NW_012102188.1:1631290-1659667 GCF_000951045.1 Mandrillus leucophaeus
AATGCCAGGAAGTCCAGCCTCGATGATGTGATGGTTCGAGGCCAGCAGAGAGGCCCTGAAGGACAAGAGGTCAACTCAGATGTTTCGGCCTCAGTTGAGCTCGTGGCTGCCATGCAGCTTGTGTGAACAACCCCTGAGGACAACATTCCAAGTTCCCGATACGTACTTTTTGAGCAATGACAATCATTATAGTTGAATGCATTATGTTTTGGAGTGGTTTGTCACACAGAGGTAGATTACTGAAACACCAGGCCATGCGAAACAAACAGGAGGCAGAACAAGCCTGTGGGACAAGTGAGTCTCAGAATGAGTCAACAGGATGCAGGCACCCAAAGGAAGCGTCCCCTCACTCCCAGGTCACTATGAGTGTTGGTCTCCAAACGGCGCCTGGAGCTGAGGTCAGGGGAGATGTCTCAGTGTGCTATGGTGCTCTCATCTGTGACCACAGGTTAAGTGGAGACTGCTGCTCCTGGCTCCCAGGGAGGCAGAGATGCTGCTTTTCTTGACTTTCATCTCACCACCAGTGATTTTGACCTTGAACTTGAACTTCACCTTAGTAGCAGTGATGTAAGACCCATCGCATTCTTCCACACAGTTAACTGAAAATTCCTGTTGAGTCACATCCCCAACCAGTAAGATCATGGCAAGGATGTGATGAATGAAATCCACAGTCCCCTGAGACAAATGGCATTAATAACTCTCTCAGTTTTAAGTGCTTCATTCTGCAAGCTTCAGGGTGTTTGTTTCTCCACTGGGCTGGGACCAGTGGTTGACGCTTCCATATTATTTCCTACTTCTTTTCTGGAAGCGGAGTGTCAGCAAGGTCTATGGGGTATCATGGTTCTATTTCCAAATGTTTCTCAGCCTAAAATGGACAGGGTGCCTCTTTCACAACAGAAACCACTGGAGACCTTCCCCAGACTACTAAACAAAGCCAGATCCCCATGGGTTGCCTTGTCCAGGCAGACACACAGAAAGGGATTTTTCCAACACGTTTTGCATTCCAGGAATGCAAACTATCTCCTATCAAATGACATCCAGTAAAGTTTCAACAAGCAGTACCTGCTTGGTACCACATTCTCCAACATGCAAGAAATACTAATTTCAAATTCTGAAAAGTATGTAATGAGGTCATTATTAGTCTGTCACTAGGAAATGGATCCCATGCAGTAAGTAACAGATTTTCCAACACTGGGGTGATTTAAGCCATGGGTCAGGGGTTCCTCCTAAGCAGGCCTGACCTCTCCATTGATTCTGCCCACTACTTTGACCTCATTCAAACCAAAACTCCACCTGTCACAGTCAGCAGGCTTGGTGACCCCTACGTGGGTTCCTCTCCCCGCTGCTTCCCAGGAGCCAAGGAGAAATCCTGCACCCTGAGACACGAAGCTGATTTTGATCAGCAATTACAAAGGAAGAGGAAAGCATCATATCTAGAAAAATTTCAGTCATCCAGAGATGGCAAGTGAGAGCCCAGTGTGGGGTAGGTGGTGACCAGTTGTCCACGGTATGGAACATCCCAACACTTGGCCTTGCCCATGAGGGTGATGTTGGCTGCAAATCAGAATGCCTGGGTTCTAGCTCTGACTTTCCCTGGCATAACTGTGGGCAAACTAAATGGTTTAGGCTGATGTTTTTTAAACTTCATCCCGCACCAGAACCATCTAGAAGGTTTGTCACAACATAGATTAATGCCCTCCTCGCCTAACCCTGGCATTCGGTCCACCTCTGTGTTCTGTTCAACCTATACCCCAATTGTTTAACATTTGAATATGTCACAAAATGTTAAGATTTAGAAGATTTTACTTCTAAAAAAAAAAAAAAGAAGTCTAGGGCTTCCCTTGAAAAGCAAGTAGATGGGACTACACAAGGGCTGCCCAGCGACAGCTGACCAGGGCAGTGCAGCCTGAAGAGCCTTCTACAAACATGGGATGCTCTGTGCTGTCCAGCAGGTAGGCACTGGCCCGTGTGGCTGCTGGACCCTTGAAGCACCTCAGGTGGGACTCTGGGAAACACTGTGGGGCAGACTCCGCCCTAAATACCCAGAAAACCAAGGGAACAGCCCTAATTTTTCCCCAGCCATAACAGAACTAGTCCTCCGCCCTCCCCGCTCCCCGACGGGTTTAAACAGGCGGGGAAGGAATCACGCACGTTTTCTAAAAGACTCTGTGAGACCCACATGCTCAGTGCATCTGTTACAAGCCACCTGCCTCAACACCTTCAGCAACACTCCCTGGGCAGTCCCACCCAGACCTTGAATTAGAAGGTTAGGCCCGTCTGACAACGGAGGGGATCTTGGTAGGGGCTGGCAGTGGCTAGATTCACACAGGAAGGCGGTTCCAGCTTCCTTGCTTCCGGAGGAGGGGTCTTCCGTGGCCAGGAGGATGGCAAGGGGCAATGGCAGCTCTCCAAGGTCGCTGAGGGCCAGGAGAGCACAGTGGCTCAGGGTGTGGGCTCTGGAGACAGACGCCATGGGCTCGAATGACTCGCTGGCTACTTCACCTCTTGTGGCCAACGAATAAAGGGAGGGTCACCTGGGCAAGCACAGGGCTTGCAGGGACTCCAGCGTGACACAGATGCACTCAGAGCCTGGCCCGGCCTTGCTGGGAGAGACGCAAGCCCCAGCCCTGATGAGTGCTGGCGTGTGCCCCTGGGAGCAGGAGAGAATACATTCCCGCCAGCAAGCTGACCCACTACACATTTGCCATTGTGGCCAGTGACCCTCCAAAGAGAAGGTTAAACAAAAGGTGAAGCTATGTACTCAGCAAGGCCTCTGGGGTGACAGAACACAGAAATGCGGTTTCCTGGGACCTTCTGTCACACAGTCTGGAAGTGTGTGTGGCTCTGATACACACCTAAACAATGCCAACAACGACTGCATTGACACGGGATTTATAATACACACAGCCTTCCCCAGGGATGAGACTTGAAATGCTGAGTATCCACAATGCCGGTGGGCCCTAGGGTTGAGAGTGAGGGCACAAGTAGGGAAGCAGCTCACCATCTCCCAGCTGTGTGACCTCGGCCATGTGGACTACCCTCTCTGTGCTTCAGTTACCTCAGCTACAAAGAGGGCAAACAGTACCTACTCCCAGAATTGCTGTGATGATAAAAGTAAATAATACAGGTAAGGTGCTGTAAGGTGCTCGGAGTAGCACCTGGACCATGGCAAGCACCCAAGAAATGTTAGCTGCCACTGTCACAATGTCACCCCCATGACCATGAGGGTGCCTTTTCCAGAGGGAGAATTTTGGGAAATACATCAGCCTTGCCTATATATTAGCAGCATAAGAAACTCCAGGCTGGAGGCAGTGGCTCACGCCTGCAATCCCAACACATTGGGAGGCCGAGACGGGAGAATCACTTGAGCCCAGGAATTCATGACCAGCCTGGGCAACATGGCAAAACCCCATCTCTACTAAAAATACAAAACATTTAGCCGGACATTGTGGCACATGGCTGTAGTACCAGCTACTCAGGAAGCTGAGGTGAAAGAATCACCTGAGCCTGGGAAGTTGAGGCTGCAATGATCTGGGGTCGCGCCAGTGCACTCCAGCCTGGGCAACAGAGTGAGGCACTGTTTCGAAAAAAGAAAAAAGAAAAGAAATTCTAGCAGAGCGATGGTGAAAAAATGAATAAGATGGGTGTACTAGAAGAAGAGAATGGAAAACAAAGACCAGGCCAGCTGGTTGTGATCTGAAAACCAGTAGACGTGAGATTCCTTCCAGGATTCATGTGGGTCAATACAGAAGAGAGTTCTCGCCAAAGCAATCAATTGCTCACGTGCACTGTTGATGGCGGGTTTCTTTTCCCAGGAAGAAAAAGTACATCAGCCACCCCTGAGCCAGAAACCGGAGCACCCAGATCCAGAGAAAAAGACTCTGGTGCCACAGATGACAATCCCTGCAGGAATTAGGGAAAATGATAACACCAGACAGAGCAGCCCCAAAAGATCAAACTTGCAAAGTAAGTTTCATTTAGAAACTTGCTTCATAGTGTGGTTCTCACTTTATTTATACTTCGGATGTTTCCAAAGCTTAGCTACCTTTTCTCCATTGACTCCACGAAATTCGTTACACAAAAATGTAGTCTGCAAAAAAATATACAAGTGTAAATAAATCAGTTCCCCTGTGTTTCTATCAAGAATAGCAATTTTTGACCGGGTGCGGTGGCTCGCACCTGTAATCCCAGCACTTCGGGAGGCCGAGGCCGGTGGATCACGAGGTCAGGAGTTCAAGACCAGCCTGGTCAAGATGGTTAAACCCCATCTCTACTAAAAATACAAAAATTAGCTGAGCGTGATGGTGGGCGCCTGTAATCCCAGCTACTCAGGAGGCTGAGGTAGGAGAATGGCGTGAACCCGGGAGGCGGAGCTTGCAGTGAGCTTAGATCGTGCCACTGAACTCCAGCCTGGGCGACAAAGCAAGACTCTATCTCAAAAGAAAAAAAAAAAAAAGCAGCAATTTTTGAGTTGCTTTTTCATGTCAACTTTTTGCTATACACCAAAAGGTATTTAATATGATCTTCTAATTTCTAAAACACAAAGATTCCTTTGACACCTGGAATTCAAAAGAAGTCCTCACTGGCCCTCTAGTCCCGACCCAGACCTTCTCACCTTCCTGAGCCCTGTTCAAACAGGACTTCGTTTCCTTTCAGACCCATTATTCATCATGCATGAAAAATAAATGGGCATACTTTATCCAAGATATCATTCAGCAGCCTACAGACGCCAGTGATCAGGGGCCACGTCTTATTAGTCACTAACTTTCAGAGTCTGGAAGAGAACAACTTCTCTGGAAGTACCAAAGTGTGGACAGAAGGAGAGATGGACACAGAGAGATGCAGAAGGATCTATGCCTCTAGTCAGTGCCTGCCTCAGTCTCTTGTCTCCAGCACACCCATTACCACACCCCCAGGCCTCTTCCTCCAGAAATGAATCAGGCGCTAGTCTTCCCCTGCTAACTCGCTGACATCTGCTAGACATCTGCTAGAGACAGAAGCGCAGCTCCATGCCCTTCCAAGCTTCACTTCTGTCTACTCCCTTCTTCGCCTCCCTCATCCTCTCATCCCCGCAGGGCCTTATTCTCCAGTCGCACCTAACTTCCCAGCATTTCTGCTGGGCCCTGGTACAGGAATGCTGTTCCTTCCCTCCTCCACTCAGCAAAGCACGGTCTATCCTTCAAGGCCAGACCAATGTCTGCAGGGCATTCCTGCCCTGATGCGTCAGGCAGCCCGAGGGGGAAGCCCTGTGGCCCCTTGCACCCTGGCCAGCCTCTGGGGCAGCCCTTTCTGTACCACATCTTTGTGCATCTTTCTCCCTGACCAGACCAGATTGGAGGCTCCAAAGCATAGGAGCCTCGTCTCTAGCACAGTGGGTTCCCTAGCATCCAGACCGTGCTTGGGGCATCGTTTATGCTCAGTGAGTCAGTGGATGAGTGAGTGGGGAGGTGGGGCGGTGGGTGAGACGGTGAGTGATTGAGTGAATGGGTGAGCAAGTGAATACAGAGACAGACAAACGGACCTGGGGGTGCCTCAAGTTTCTGCCTCCACTCAAAGACTTTCACCTCTGCCTGAGTCACCCAAAGCAAAGCCACAACTTTGCCCCTGGCTCCCTCCACTGGCACCTCCCCTGTGTTTCCCCTCTTCCAAAGCAGCTCTTTGTCTTCATCAAGACCTCTGGATCCTTCCTCTTCTCTGATCTTCCTGATTCAAATATTACTCCTGGCTTCACTTTTTGCCTTGCTTGGCCCACCTCCTCGCTGGGCATGTGGCTCTGGTTATTCTTCATGCCTTCATTCTAAATGACTCACTTAACTGAGTCTGAACTAATCCTACTTCATCACCCTGAGAAGCCCTTCCAAAGCCCGTCTTCTCCCTAGAGTTCCCCTCCCTGCCTTTGAGAGCAGGCGTCAGTCCACACACTCCTTTCCAACACCACTGCCCTGGCTCTTCTCCCGCCCTCTGCCCCTCCTCTCCTGCCTCCAGCTATGGGACTTCCCACAGCGGTGCTTCTCTCATCCCATGCCTGGCTTGCCCCATGGCCCCTCCCTGACACTGCTGTCCCCAGGCCCCCATGTCCCGCTGGCCACAAGTGAGGCACACAGCACGCCACAGGCCTGGACGCTCCAGCAGTGGGCAGGCTGCCTGACCTCCCCGCCTTCCGAATCATTCTTCCTTTTGTGTTTTCTTCTGTCTTAAAATAGTATTTACCATTCTGGGGAGGAAATAAAAGTGTATTTTATTTTGTCATTGAAACAGAGCTTCACTGAGATACACCAAGAAATGCAATCTATATTCTGTCTATCAAGACAAGTAAATAAAGCTAAATAAACCTACCATGGTAGGTGTCAGCAATTAAAAATAAGGCAAATCGGCCGGGTGCGGTGGCTCACGCCTGTAATCCCAGCACTTTGGGAGGCCGAGGCGGGTGGATCACAAGGTCAGGAGATCGAGACCATCCTGGCTAACACAGTGAAACCCCGTCTTTACTAAAAATACGAAAAATACGGCCAGGCGTGTTGGTGGGCGCCTGTAGTCCCAGCTACTCAGGAGGCTGAGACAGGAGAATGGCATGAACCTGGGAGGCGGAGCTTGCAGTGAGCCAAGATCGCGACACTGCACTCTAGCCTGGGAGACAGAGAGAGACTCCATCTAAAAAAAAAAATAAGGCAAATCTTCATTTAGTTTTGTGGGGGAAAAAAACAAATTATAGGACAATGGATAGATTATGCTATCATTTACATGCAAAAATAAAAATGCAAATAAAACTACATATTTCTCTCTTTGCAAACACATTCATAAATGCATGTACATCATCTGGAAACACACACATTAAATCCATGGCAGTGCTGGCCTCTGCAAGGGGCAGAGTGGAGGGGACAAGGTGGGCGCTGAGGTTTATAATAAGAATGTGCTCCGTCTATCACTTGTAAAATTAAAAATAAAATTTAAAAATAGATATAATTATCTTGAAATATCACAAATGCTCCTTCCTTCAATACCTCTTAGGCTGGCTGCTTCTCATTGGCTTGAAATAAAAGGTGACTCATCACTCCTTTGAAACATCCTATTCTTCACAGAACTGAGAGCCATGCCTGGTTTCAGAATGTGAAATCAGGCCAGAGTTCAAAGATCGAGAAATGCAAAGTTAAGGCAAAGTAAAAACGAAAGGGTTTGAGAGGCAGATCTGAGGAGGCAACTCTCAGGGCTGGCTCCAGCCCAACCCCACCCTACACACCTGCCGTGTGCTCCACTCCAACCCAGGGCAGCCAGGTGACAGGGACCCCAGGCAAAGGCGTCCATCTCTTCCTTCAACATTTGCAAGTGGAAACATGCAGTTGCACTTTTTGTAACAGGCAAACTTAGGCTTTTGGATATTGATACCTACATTCCCAGTTGGCATTCATTTTCACAGCAACTAGAAATTCTCCTGAAGGCCTTGATTTTTTAAGTCCTTTCAAAAGCATGGAAAAACAGAAATCATTCACCATACAGAAAAACATAAGAAACAAAACTTGGCTGGACGCGGTGGCTCATGCCTGTAATCTCAGCACTTTGGGAGGCCAAGGCGGGCAGATCACGAGGTCAGGAGATCAAGACCGTCCTGGCTAACACGGTGAAACCCCATCTCCACTAAAAATACAAAAAATTAGCTGGGTGTGGTGGCAGGCACCTGTAGTCCCAGCTATTTGGGAGGCTGAGGCAGGAGAATGGCGTAAACCCAGGAGGCAGAGCTTGCAGTGAGCCGAGAATGCGCCACTGCACTCCAACCTGGGTGACAGAGCAAGACTCCATCTCAAACAAACAAACAAAAAGAAACAAAACTCAGAAGAGTTGGAAGGCAACGGCCTTCCTGTCACTTCCCATGCTCCAACTGCCCCGGGTTCCCACCTGCACATCAACCCACTTGCTGGAAAACCCGGGCCAACGGTGCCTGATCACAGTGAGGCTGGCTGGCCAGGACACTCCAGGGAGACACCAGCCTGACAGCCTGGATACAAGGCTGCTCAGCATGAAACCGGCAGCCTACCTTAGCCGAGAGTTCCAATCGGGGGAGCTGGCTTGTTCACAAGGCACAGGGCCAAGAAGTGGACTGTATTACAGATGGGGAAAGCCTGGTTAATTCGACAGAGCCCTGAAAATACAGGCGAGGCTGAATCTTGGAGGCAAATGTTAGCAATACTCTCTCTTCTTGAGAAGGACCATCATGGCTAAAGTGAGGGAACATTTGGTCTCCTTGAAAAGGCTATCCCCATGCAGGAGTATAAGACATAAGATAAAACATATAAGAAAGCTTATATGCCCTCAGCCAAGAGGCACTTCTGAAGATCCCGTAACTCAGCAAGTCTCAAACAGCGTTTGACCTTCCAAGGACATGTCTACCAGGGTGGATCACTGGATGGTTGAGTTTCTGGTTGTAGAGAAACAAATGGCTTCGGGTCCCTGTGGGCTTGGTGAAGCTTGAGTCTACCCTTGGTGGATGGAGAGCCCCTGGTGTTCAGTTTTGGGAACTTCTCCCCTTCAAGGACCTTTACTGAGTGTCTCCCATCAGGCCTGTTCCACATGCTCTACAGAAAGTCGTTCAGCAGAAAGTGTTCCCCTTTCCATCTCTCACTATGGGGAAAGAACAGATTTGACCAAAGTCACCAAAGCAGTGAGTGACAGGAGTTAGAAAGGGCACTCGGGTCTTTGGCTCTCATGGCGCCTGCTGAAAGGTCGATCATTTTTGGTGCGAAGTCAACAGGGTATACTCAGGGGCTCTTCTAAGCATAGTGTCACTTCTGTGCCCCAGTGAAGGGATCTGAGTGGCTTTGGCTTGTCCTCCCCAGTGGAGAAGAATCAGAAGAAGGAGGAAAAACAGATATCGGAGAAGCTCTAGCCTAGGTGCACCCCCAAGGAAATACACCCACAAGTCACATGAGTTGTGAAACTAGCAGTAATGCCTGTATTTGCTTTGATTTCTATGCAAGAGGCACAGCTGTCTGGTTCTTACAGATTGCTCATGACAGTGAAATTAAAGGCAAAACGAAGGACCCAAATAATATATGCATCCTCCCCCACAGAGACAGCCATACCCACGTAAAGCACATGGGCTGTGAGTGAGAACTCTGGAGGCCATAAACCCCAGGTGCTCCTTAGGGCAGCCTGGCCCTAAGGAATGGAATGAGTCCCACCTATCTCAGAATCAGGGAACTTGGGTTTTAGTCCTGCCCTGTTATCAACCAGCTGGGGGGAGCTCAGGGAAAATCACATAACCTTCAGGGCTTCTGTTTCTTCCTTATTTTTAACTTTTTTCCCTGAACATAAAAGCTATGCATATTCATTGTAGAAAAGGAGAAAACCCTAGAGTAAAATAAAGAGAAAATAATCATAGATATTTTCATCACCAAAAAACAATCACTGCTAATATTTTGGCAAATTTCGTTTCAGTCTTATTCAATGCATATCGCTTTTATATTTTGGAAAACAGAGCACATTGCACAAGCAATCTGACGTGCAGCTTTTTAAAATTAACTCAACATGCATCTCTCCATGTTATTAAAAACTCTACATGAGCAATAATTTTATGGTTATATAATATTCCATCATAAGAACACATCATAACGTAGTTAAGCCCCTCCCATCCTGGTGTTGTTTCCAATTTTGTATATTATGAATAACGGAGAAAAACATCTTTGTTGCATGAAACGTTTTCTGCATCTTGGATTATCTTATTGGAATGGATTCTAAAGGTCCTTTTTATATATTTACATTTCAGTTTCTCTGAGAGAATTAGAACAAATCAGAAATTTGCAAACTGAAACACCTACTTGGTTAACCAGGGAAATGAGTAGGCAGGCAAGGTGTAAGAAAAATAAAAAAACCTAGTGAATGTGGGTGCATTGAAGGTGGGAGACGCTGCGGGGCCCCAGATGGTGGTTGCTTGTAGGATAAGGGTCCCGGGTGTCTCTGGACTGCCCCATTTTCCAAACAAGCTGGAAATCCAGGATTTCTACTAATGGGTAAATATTAGCAACAGAGGTCCACTTACCCTTCCAGGCCGGCCACAGCCCCTTCACAGAGGGCAATTCTTTTCTGGGAGCCTTTGGGGTTTCCCTCAGCCATGAAGAGGGTCCCCAATGGGGTGCTGAGGGGGCTAAAATGAGTGTCCAGGGGGTGATTTGCCAGGAGCACACACAGAATTTAGACATTTGCACCAATTTTAAAACTCCATTATTCCTTCTTTTTGTATCTCTCTGGGCTTCTGCCCAACACATGCAAATGACCTTCTATCAACCTCTGCGTCTCAGTTAGAGCCCAGAAGGCAGCTAATCACAAATGTCCATTTCATAAGCAGCACCAAAGAGGTCCCCTTTTTGCTCTTTCTCTCTCTCGTTTCTTTTTAATTTTTTTATTGTTGTTTTAGAGACAAGATCTTGCTATGTTGCCCAGGCTGGTCTCAAACTCCTGTCTTTAAGCGATCCTCCTACCTCAGCTTCCAACTCCCCCATGCCCTGAGTCACTGGGGTTACAGGTGTGAGCCACAGCACTCAGCTCCACACTCTCCATCTTGATAACTCTGGCCCTGTAATCTCCACAAATCAGGTGAAGTCCTAATCAAATTAAACTCTAGTGTTCTAGTGTGTCAAGCTTCCAGGGAAACACCAGCTTTCCCAACATCACACGTAGCTGAGACCTTCAGGTTGTCTGAGGCTTGGCTGTGGGGACTGGGAGGGACGAAGTGGCCTGCTGAGCAGGTGTGTGCCAACACGTGAGGGTTCTCGGTTCGAAGGTTTCACTATTCTAAACGGGCAGCATTGCAGCTCTGTCAGCAATCACAGAAGTGCCTCCAGAACGGAGAGAGAAAAAAAGGTTCTGAGTGCACAAATCCCCTTTCACAAAGCCCGTGGAGGTGCCTTTTATGCTTCCGCCATCTGTCATCACAAAATTCACAACAGCTCCCCCAGTCTCACGACACGACACAGACAATTCTGTGGGGGTCACCCGGAGCCGTTCAGATGCTTTGACAGCAAAACAATGCTGGGCAAGGTGCAGCCCAGTGAGAAAATCCTGCTAAACAAACACGAGGGGTCAACAGCTCAGAGAGCAAGATCCACTGAAACCCACTAATTGGAAATAATTCCAAGTTTTTCAGACATTACGTAGTGACAATAAGGTGCAAACACCGGATTAGTGACCTCCAAAAGACAGACGGCTTTTGTTCCATCTTTGTAACAGCAGAATTTAACCCCGTGTTTTGAAATTCCCATCAACTAGCCTGTGTGAATTTAAAGGTTCACCATTTAATAACATAGCCGGGGTTAGATTTTTAGTTTCTCTGTTCCAGGTCAAGAAGCAGAACCTATGTGAGGGGAAGTGGGGGGCATGGGACAAATAAAGCCCTGAAAGTAGCCAGGCAGTGTTCATTCAGGCCTTCCCAGAGCTCAGTTAACCAAATGAACACCTGAAATGTCTGTCCCACCGGGAAACGCCACATGCATTTCCAGTGGTTTGGGTTTTGTTTATAAGTCAGTCTTGTCAAGTGGTATTTGTCAAGATTTTGTTGTTGTTGTTGTCGTTGTTTTTAAATATGATGTAGAATTTCCATTGAGCTTTATAATCAAGCAAAAAGAAAGTTAGAGGTTTCTGAAAATGCCTGCTGAGTCTGAAAACTAGTTTGATTTGGGAGTCAGGACTTTGTAAAAATCAATACTTAAATAAAAGCTTTCTCTGGTGGTGGTGGTGGTGGTGGTAGTGGTGGTGGTGGTGGTTGTTGTTGTTGTTGTTGAGATAGGGTCTCACTCTGTTGCCCAGGCAGGAGTGCAGTGTCACGATCTCGACTCACTGCAACCTCCACCTCCAGGGTTCAGGGGATTCTCGTGCCTCAGCTCTTCTCATGCCTCAGGCTCTCAAGCAGCTGGGATTATGGGCACACGCCTTGTTACTCCTAGAAGCTCTTGTAGGATTTATTGTGGACTTCAGCTCAATAGAGTAATACTCACTTCCAGCAGGACTCTGATCTGCGAGAACAGGGGAATCAGTGGATAATGGGGGGCCATCTTAAACAACCAACTCCCTCTGTGGTCCCCAGATGCAGATAAGCCCGGCTGCCACTTCCTGAGTGCTCTTCTACGCATGTGCTTGACTTGCACCAGATCACCTAGACATGAACTCGCGTCTCTCTCTCTCTCTCCAAAGCTCCTGGTCTGTGTACTGAAGATCTAGATAGAGTTCTGGCCAGAGAGGAAGGCTCTTGGGTACCCCAGGCACTCCATCTTCTGCACCAAGATTCATCATGGTGAATTAAGTACACACACTGATCTTTTCCCAAGGACCAGTAAGCAAGTTGGGGACCACAAGCCATGTCTCAGCCCAGGCCAAGCTCAGAGTGGCCACTCTGAAAAGGTCCAAATGACCAAGGTGATGCACAGACACCCCAGCCTCTTACTGCAGCTGCGGTAGGGCCTTTTCCTGGGTCTCTACACAGAATTAGAAAATGGCTATTCAAGGCTGGGTGCAGTGGCTCATGCCTGTAATCCTGTAATCCCAGCATTTTGGGAGGCCGAGGTGAGTGGATCACTTGAGGTCAGGAGTTCGAGACCAGTCTGGCCAACATGGTGAAACCTCATCTCTACTAAAAATACAAAAATTAGCCAGGTGTGGTGGCAGGTACCTGTAGTCCCAGCTACTTGGGAGGCTGAGGCAGGAGAATTGCTTGATCCCAGGAGGCAGAGGTTGCAGTGAGCTGAGATGGCGCCATTGCACTCCAGCCTGGGTGACAGAGCAAGACTCCATCTCAAAACAAAAACAAAAAGGCTATTTAGGCGACAACCCTACAGCACACACAAATGGAAATCTTATACTGGATAAAAGAACAAAATGTGAAACCAGTGCTGCAAAATCACAGATAGGAAGCAGGAAGGGAAAGACAGGGTTGGGAGTCGGTAGGTTGTGAGAACCGGGCTGAGGTTACTGGGGCATCTTTGTGGCTGAAGAAGGGCAAGGAAATGGCTTTCCAAGGATTTTAGAAGTCGCCTCCTCTCTTCCCTCTTTGGCGAGTCTGAGGAATGCCTGGGGAGACCTAGCATTGATCCCACAGGCCAGGAACTTGGTTGCCACCCTCACATGCAAGGTGAGCATCATACTCCTTAGCCTGGGGTCCCGCTGGGGTGCTAAGCACCTGGTGAGCAAAGACCCCTCAGCAAATAAGACCTCACGTCTGCCATCCAACCCTCTTGTTTGCAGAGCATCCTAAAATACGATTCCACAAGTTGGAAATGGAATCGGGTTTCACCACTGGCAAAGCCCCTCTCCATGAGGCCGGCTGCGGTCAACAGCAGCTGCATTTCCTCCGCCCTTCTCCCTAGGCGCCCAGTTGGTTTTCCTCCTTCTCCTTCCTCCAGGTGTGCTCTTGCCAGAGCCTGCCCCAATAAGTCTCCCTTTCATAGTGTTCTGATGAATAGATTGTCTGTGTTTTCTTTTGCATTCTTCTTAATGGCCTGAACCATCCTCCAGCGACCCAGCTGTGCATGTCAAATAAAATGTATTGGGGTCAGATGGATCCTCACACAGCACTGAAATGCACAGCACACGAAATAAAGCACACCTAGCCACCACTTGCACACTCTAGAAAGCTACTCTCAGAAGCAGCACAACTGCCACAAAAGCCACCCAGACTACACAAGTGTCCAGTCAAAGGGCATCATTTCACATCTTCAGTCCGTTCTCTTTCTCTTTGTTTTGGATTTTTCAAATATGGTTATGCAAAAGGTTTCTGTTTTTAAACTCACTATGCAAATGCTAACATTTTACAAAGCCCAGGCAGATAAAATCAGCTCAGGTTGAACGTATCCTAAACGCAGAGCTATAACTGATTCAACTTTGCAATTTGACCTTTAATTGTCATATAGAAATGGAGAAATGCATGTAGATGAGTGGCGAATTTTATTGTGTTATATACAAAGGCACCGCCTCGCATGAAGCATGCAAACTCTCTTCAAAGGATTAAATATTTCAAAACTGAAGGAAAAGAAGAAGGCAGGCTTCCTGTTTCAGACACACACAGAGGAAGAGGGGTCTTTTAAACCTGTAATAAAACAGGTGGGCTTACGAAACTCAGAAAAGAGTGTATGGAAATATACTCTGCCTGGCACAGTGATATTTTAAAGAAAGAACATTTGTATTTTGTTCCGTAACTAAATGAAACCAGCTAACGCCATAGGGAAAGTACATGTGTTTGCAACTCAGCCCAGAGTCAGCCTGTTATATCTGACTCTCTTTTCTGGTTACAAACATCTCTCTGTTCAGCCTGTTGGTGCATACATACACTCTCACAGCTGAGGACAGATGTGGCTAGCGATGCCTTGTGAAGCAAATGTCAAGCAGCAGACCGCTACCACAGGCTCACACACCTGCAGGTGACATCACCGAGCTTTATCTTACCCCAGAAATCTATTAACATGCAGAAACAGGTGTCACCCAACCAAAACCCACTCTTAGAAAGCATTGGTCTCATCAGCCCGAGAGGCGAAATGTCAAATGAGATGCCGAACTTCCACTCAGTTCCACGCCCGTCTCGGGGGGGAGGAAGGATCCCCTGTTCCCCACCCGAACTTCCCAGGACACCTGTTCTCTAACATCAAAAGGATGTCAGATGCAGCCAGAACAAACAAAAGCTTCGGAGAAAACTCCATTTCCTGGATATTGCCTTTTTCCTTTGTTTCAGGGCATTTTGTCTTTTGTAGCAAAGAGTAGCTAATATCAGTGAGTTTTCACTAATTTCTTGTCCCTGAAACAGATATCTTCTTTGGCTGTAACGAGGCAGATAGCAGGTACTCCATATATGTCCAGAGCACCTAAAAAACGATGTATGTCTGGGATGCACCTTAAGGTGCCCTAGCCAGCATCCAGGCGCGGTGGCTCACATCTGTAATCCCAGCACTTTGGGAGGCCGAGATGGGTGGATCCCTTGAGGCCAGGAGTTCAAGACCAGCCTGGGCAACATGGCAAAATCCCATCTCTACAAAAATAGAAAAATTAGCTGGGCGTGGCGGTACACACCTATGCTTCCATCTGCTCGCAAGGCTGAGGTGAGAGGATGTCTTGAGCCTGGAAGGCAGAGGTTGCAGTGAGCCAAGATCATGCCACTGCACTCCAGCCTGGGCAACAGAGCCAGACCCTGTCTCAATCAATCAATCAATCAATTAATCAGTAAAAACTATGTTAAAAATAAATAAATAAAATACTCTAGCCAGAGATAAAAGGGAGGATAGGGTGAACTAAAACCGTCAAAATGTTGATAATTATAGAAACTAAGAGACAAATAATAGGGAATCCACTACGCTACTCTCCCTCGTGTTTAAAATTTTCCATAATAAAAATATTTTTTAAACGTGTAGCAACATTTCCAGTTGTCGGCCCAACCCCTTCTCCTCCTATCCTTGGTAATAAAGTCCTAAGTCTGCTCAAGTAATCCACCCTTCTCTACGGAGCCACTAACTAACCCAGTCACAGTCACCCCAATGCTTCTTGTCAGCGATGACCTTAGGAATGGACAGATGGGTTTATCTGGCCAATGAGAAAGGAAGGAAAGTCTCTTGAAGGGTTTCCGGAAAAAAATTTCCATACTACCAAAAAATGACATATGGGAAAACATGGGTCCTCCCCTTCTAAATCTTAAACATCCACATGTGAGAGCAAGAACCTCAGCAGTCATATTGTGACCATGAGGGAGTCAGTCAAAGACAAAACTGACATACTGAGTCACAGAGAAGAAAGATCAGAGCAACTCTGGTCCTTGAGGTGTCACTGAGCCCCTGAAATAACCATCCTGAAACTGCCCCACTTCAGGAATCATTAAGAGACAAAACAATCCACGTTCTGTTTAAAATAGTCAAGCCAGGGTCACAGCTAAAGGCATCCTACCTGATACAAAATAACTGTTTGATGAATGAAGGAAAGAATGAATAAGACCCCAAAGCACAGAGAATTGTCATATAGTCTTAACAGCATCATCTGAGTCTTAGAAAAATCAATGTCCTTGGAATTCCATACAAGAGTTGGGATTTACATTGTATATGCTCTTAGCACACAGGGTCTTCTGTCTTTTACAGTAGGCCCCTCTTCTGTACAGGGGATACATTCCAAAACTCCAGTAAATGTTTAAAACCAGGGAGATTACTGAACCCAGCTGCCAACCAGACATATTCCTGTCCATGTCTTCCACCCACAAATTTAATTTCCATCTTAATTAAGTGCTTATCACCCCTGTGGCTGTACCTTTTACCGTTTGAGGTGTGACAGCAAAACTAGGACAAATTTCTTTCTCCTTCTTCACAATTTCACGAAGACTCCTTCTTTCTGTAGATCTTAGCAACCTCAGCATATGATTGCTTTTCTTTTCTTACGAAGTCGAGAACTTTCACTTTTTTTACCTAAAGGAAACACTTTACGACTTCTCTTTGGCATATCCCAATTGCCAGCATCACAACTCTTGTGTTTTGGAGACATTATGAAGTCAAATAAAGATGACTTGAACACAAGCACTGTGACACCGTGACAATCCATCTGATCACTGAGACAGCTACTAAGTGACTAATGGGTGGGTAACCTGGACAAGGGGAGGATTCCATTCAGGATGGGATGGAGCAGGAGGGCTTCAGATTTCATCACATTGAGAGGTGAAGCCAGCTGGATTTCCTGGGTCAAGTGGGGACTTGGAGAACTTTTCTGTCTTACAAGAGGATTGTAAAATGCACCAATTAGCACTCTGTAGCTTGGATTGTAAAATGCACCAATCAGTGCTCTGTAGCTAGCAAGAGGATTGTAAAATGCACCAGTCAGCACTCTGTAAAATGCACCAATCAGCGCTCTGTGAAATGCACCAATCAGTGCTCTGTAAAATGCACCAATCAGCAGAATCCTAAAAGTAGCCAATCGCAGGGAGGATTGAAAAAAAAGCATTCTGATAGGGCAGAAACAGAACATCGGAGGAGACAAATAAGGGAATAAAAGCTGGCCACCCCAGTCAGCAATGGCAACCCACTAGGGTCCCCTTCCACGCCGTGGAAGCTTTGTCTTTTTGCTCTTCACAATAAACCTTGCTACTGCTCACTCTCTGGGTCCAAGCCATCTTTAAGAGCTGTAACACTCACCGCAAAGGTCCACGGCTCCATTCTTGAAGTCAGGGAGACCACGAACCCACTGGCAAGAACCAATTCCGAACACAACATTACTCAGGATGGCACACAATTTAAAACTAATAAATGGTTTCTGAAATTTTCCATTTAATATTTTCAGAACAAAATTGACCACAGGTAACTGAAACCACAAAAAGTGAAGCATTGGATAAAGGGAAATTACTGCATTTCACAGTACATATCGTATATTTCTTTGACAAGCAATCAGGTACATCTTTGTATCTTCTCTTGTAAAGCTGCTTTTTGATTTGCTCAGTGCATTTTCTCAAATCGTATCTCATATTCACAGCTGTGCCCAGGCCAGCAGAGATTCCTAATACACTACAAAGAACATGGTCTTTATTGAACGGCTATGTGGCCTCGGAGAAACTCCTCAATCTCTCTGAGCATTAGTGCCCTTATCTCTAAAACAAAATTAGTAACACCCATTTTAGGGGCTATGACAGTTAAATGAGGAAGCATTTAAGCAATATGTCATCTAAAGCATTGCACACTGATGTTCCTCCACATCAAGACTAGTTTTAAGGTCAGGAATAACTGTTGCCAACTGGCAGAATCAGTTTTTTTCTTCGACCCTTGCCTTCAGGTATACAAAAAAGATGTAAGAAGTATAAAAGATGAAACAGAATTTTCCTCCATATGAGCATTTTTGTCTCCAACACCTAATGTTTCCTTTTTCCTACCTACACTTGTCACAGAAGTCATGTGATTTAAAGGAAGATTCTCAAAAGTTTCCTTTCAAACAAGACAAGTCCCTTGGGGTAGATCAAATCTCTCAACTGGGAGAGTTTCTTAAAGCAAGGGTTGGTAGCTTCCTCCCCAGGACCATCTGCTGGCCATCAGGTGGGACAGATTTGAGGGAAGGTAGAGGTAAGGTGCTAGGCTGAGCAGAGCAGTAATCTCTGCATCCTTGACCCCATGCCAGAGGACAGGGGCCACTGTCCCCTTCTCATTCTCAAGGGAGAAAGTAGAAACTGGTCCCTCTGGGACTGCTTGAGAAGAGCCACCTCTCCCTGGGGTTAGGCAAGAGCTTTCCAGATCTCTGCCAGGTGGTGGCCCTCAATGGCCTCTGCCACATCATCCCTGCACCTGAAGTCTCCTTAATGCTCTTCCGCAAACCTACTCAGTCATTACTTAAATAAGGAAATTTTCCATGAACATGGCCTGCCCTTCCAGCCCTGACACTCTCCAGACAGCACTTCATCCCCCTGCTGGTGGAGAGCAAACAAACACCCTCCTTGGGGGCTGGGGCTGAACCAAGGCTCTGAGCCCGAGGGAACCATCCCAGCACCCTGGGTGGTGTTGGTGACACACTTTGGCGAAATGTCTTCTGCTGGGAGTCAGAGGCCTGAGTTTCAATCCCCAAGTCCACCTCGTGTGGAACCTCCACATCCTGCCTCCTCCATGGAGATGTGGTAGGTTCTGCCTGGACGATCACAAAGAGGTGCAGGCAGAAGATGTCTGGAGATTGTACCAACAATGCTAATCATATCCTCTACCCACTGTGTGCCTGCAAATCTCTTCTTCCCCCCAGAAGTTGCCACCAGCCCATGCTGCACAGCCTGAAGGGCACAGCACACCCTCCCCACGCATGTAAACAGACACACACACACGACACGCACACACATGCCTTAGAGCATTCAGTGCTTCCTTTATCACCCTCACGTTATGACAGTGCTCCCACCAAGGTCACCAGAGGCAGACATGGTGTGCTTTTACCTTCATCTAGTCCATGGCAGAAGCTCAGCAAGTATCTGTTGAATGAATAAATTAATCCATATTCGATTGGATTTTTTTTAAAAAAATGTCCTGGATTTCATTTTGTTTTCAAGATTTAAAAAAAAAAAAAAGAGAAGAAAGAGGAAGATGGGGAATAGTACAGTCAAGGTAAAATAATCAGTTCCCTTCCAATTATCTGTTGCACTTTGTGGATTATCAGCAAGGCAGGGTCTTCCCCCATGCCCGCAAGCCAAACAAGAAAGGGCCTCGGGCTGGCTCTAGGGGGCGACAGTGAGGCCTACTGTGCATTTGTGTCTCTGCACCATTGCACAGACAACCGTAAAAGTGGATTCTGGGGGATCTACCGTTTTGAAGGGCCTACCCTTCTCTCCCACCCATTAGTACGACTAACTGAAAGCTGATTTAATTTCTATGTTTAAATAAACAAACAAGTAGAACAAAAATTATCAGGGAATATTGAAAGTATTTTATCAACACAAAAACCAACATGCACGTGAGCCTTTTAATCACAGATTTGATTCAGTCTATGCCAACGAAGCACATGCTACCTGCCAGGCCCCGAAGATGGAAAGAGGAATAAATACTGTGCCTGCCGTCAGGAGCTCTCGGTCAAGGGCAGTTTCTCTACCCAGGCACTCTTCCCATTTTGGGCCAGATAATTCTGTGTTGTGAGCAGCTGAACCAGGCATTTTGGGATGGTGAACAGCATCCCTGGCCTCTCCACTATAGCTGCCAGTCAGTAGTAACCTCCCCAAGTTTGGACAACCAAAAAATGTCACCAAATGTTTCTGTAGGGCAAAATCACCACAGTTTAGAACCACAGGTCTAGGAGTAGGATATTAAGTAAATAGCCACAAGACGGACCACCCTGCCCGAGGCCCGGCACTCTGAACCCAGCACATGCTGGCACTGGAGAGGGTGCAGACAAAGAAACATTCTCTGGAGGAGGAACACCGTGGACCCATGGCTGCTGACATGCGAGTGTATAAATGTGACTCTCCTTCCACTCCAAGCACCCACATACCATCTTCACCCACCACGGGCTCTAACGAGGGTGCAGACTGCCTTATACAACAGAATAGAGCGCTTGGACAAGCAGTCAAGTCTGCCTCATGAAAGACCAGAGAATGGAAGTCTATAGATGGACTTCTCTGCATGGCACTTGAGGCTCTACCAACCTCAACAGGAAGCAGAATCTAAGTGATAAACCACCTCAGGAAAAAGAAAAAAAAGGCTGCCTCAGCACAACTCCTGCATTGGCCACAGCGAACGGGGTGTGTGCTGCCCCTCCAGGGGTGTGTGCTACCGCCACAGGCCCAGTCCCCCATGTGATGTAGAGGCTATAGAATATTCTTGATTTGTAAGTAGTTTGAGCCACATAAGAGGCCAACATGGGATTCATGCAGCAAAAATGGCCTATAAATGCAGCATCCTGGTGACCGGAGGGAGGCAGATCTAGAACTCTCTGTGGCTAGTTTAACAGAGCCCTGGATTACGTTTTGCCAATTTAAGCCATTCATTCAAACTTGAGAAACGCCCTTCAGGAGGATGTTGAGAGCCTGAAGCCAGGCTTGCAGATCAGGCCACAGAATAGCAGCCAGGGAGCCGGGGCCCCCACACACAGCCTGACCAGAGAGCTCCCCGGTGTCCCTCTCAACAGAAACACGAGCAAGACCTTGGTAGCCCCCACTCCACCACGCCATGAAATGGGTAGGCGCCAGCCGCAGGCTCACTGTCAAGCGATCCACCGGGCCAGGGTAACAGCACCAGTCACGGGAATATACAGAAGGCAGCAATGGGCTCTAGCCCCACGGTTGTTTTACCCTGTGCCTCCCCACACCCGGCAGGCTTGTCACAAACACCAGCCTGGACAGTCGCCCATAGGGGTCTCCCACCGACACAGCTGGCCTCCCCTGGCTCTGGCAGAAGGGCAGCTCCTCTCAGCACTCCAGGAAATACGCTGGGGGCTTCCTCTAAGCTGTTCTCTCTCCATCCTGCTCTCTGCCCTGCACTCAGCGGCATTCAACTCAGTGGGAGCTGGAGGGACCCTGGCTATGTTCACCTCTGCGGCCACGACAGAACATGGAGCGCCTTTCTCACTGGTGACGTCTGGAAACAGCCACCCCCCATTTCCTGGGTCTCTGGGAGAGGCCCGCAGGCCAGTGAGTTTTCCAGATGGTTGAGATGAGCAATGCCTCCAGGAACGTGACCTCAGGCACCTGTATTTCATGGTGGGATGTCATCCTAGTGCCCCTGAGGGCTCTGAGGACCACAGACCAGAGCACTGGTTCTGCTCTGCAGCCACCTTGCAGTGAAAAACAAGGTCAAATCCGATTGCCTCAGGCTGCAGCACCCCAGCACGAGGGCCTCACTGAAGCACCACATAGTCTAGGGCATCCAGGGCTGATGGAAGACTTGACTGCACCTGTGTTGTCGTGGAAAGCCTTAGAAAGAGGAATGGGCTAAACAGTGCGGTCACACAGCTCGCAACCTGCCTTCATTGAAAATGATGATGTGGCTCAATGTGAACTCAAAGGCCTCACCCTGGGCATGTAAAACAAGACAATTCCACATGAAGAACTCCCTCAAACCATACCCAGAAGCACTTGGAAAAAGTGTCAACATGGCCTCAGACAAGGTGTTCTCATCACAAAAAAGTGATCCAGAGACACCCCTCTACCTTAACTCTCTTTAATTCAAGTTCACTGAGTATAATTTAATTACAATAAAATTCACCCGATTTAGGTGTCACAGTTCTGTGAATCTTGGAAAACACAGTCGTGTCACCACCACAATCAAGATTTAGAATCTGTCCATCACCCCCTAAAAATCCCTCATGTTGCTTTCTAGTGAACCCCTCCACCCACCTGGTGAGTACAGGTCTGCTTTCTTCCCTAGAGTCTGCTCTTTTCCAGGATGTCACCAAAAAGAATCGCACAGTAAAGGCACTTTTGAGTCAGTTTTTTCTGCTCAGCAGAACGTCTTTTTATTGCTAAGTAGTATCTCACTGTGTGGAAGTGACACAGTCTGTTTACACACTTCCCAGTGGAAGGACATTGGGAATTTTCTTCAGTTTGAGGCTACCATGAATGGAGAAGCCATGCATACAAGTCTTGGTGTGCACCAATGTTTTCATTTCTTTCGTGTAAGTATCCGGGAGTGTCCTCTCCGGGTCTATGGTAAAGGTACGTTTAACAACATAAGAAACTTCCAAAGTGTTTTTCCAAAGTGACCGTACCATTTCGCCTCCCACCAGCAATGTATCAGAGTTGCAGTTCCTCCACATCCTCATCAGCATTTCATCAGGGTGACTTTTTTGTTTGAGTTTGTGTTGGGAAGTTTTGATGAGGGTCAATTTGATGGTATTGAGGTTTTAAGCCATTCTAACATATATGTAATGGTATCTCATTCTAGTCTTAATTTGCATTTCCTTAGTGACTAATGAGGATGAGCATCCCTTCAGGGTCTTATTTGCCATCTATGCATCTTGTTTGGTGAAGAATCAGTTCGAGAATTTTTTGTCCATTTATTAAATTGAGTTGTTTCATTTTCTTGTGAAGGGGCTATAACAGTTCTACATACTCTGGCTACAACTCCTTTATCAGATATGTGTTTTACAAATATTTTCTCCTGATGTGTGGCTTGTCTTTTTATTTCTTTGCAGTGTTTTTCAAAGAGCAGATGTTTTTAATTTTGATGAAATCCATTTTTGCCAACTTTTTCCTTGATAGTTCACGTTTTCTATGTCTGAGGAAAGTTTTCTCTAACCCATGATCACAAAGGTTTTCTTCAATGTTTTCTTCCAGAAGGTTTACAGTTTTAGGTTTTACATTTAGGTCTATGATCCATCTTCGTTGCTTGTACATGCTACAAGGTATGTGGTATGGGTTCTTCTTGGTTTTTGAGTTTTGATATGGATGTTCAATTGCTCCATTTATTTCAAACATTATCCTTTCTCCACTGAATCATTTTGGTGCCTTTGTTGAAAATCCGTTGATCATTCACGTGGGGTCTGCTCCTGACCTCTTCCTATGTCCCATTGGACTACATGTCTGTCCTTTTGCCTACATGTCCTATAGTCTGCCCTTGATTACTGTAGCTTTACAGCGAATCTGAAAATGAGGTACTGGAAGTCTTCCAACTCTGTTCTTTCTCAAAATTGCTTGGCTGGTCTAGTTCTGTTGTTTTTTGTTTGCTTGTTTGTTTGTTTGTTTGTTTGCTTTTCTCACTCAGTCAGTCTGAAGTACAGCAGTGCAATCTTGACTCACTGCAACCTCCACCTCCCAGGTTCAAGCGATTCTCCTGCCTCAGTTTCTTGAGTAGCTGGGATTACAGGCACGCACCACTATGCCTGGCTAATATTTGTATTTTTAGTAGAGACAAGGTTTCACCATGTTGGCCAGGTTGGTCTCGAACTCCCAACCTCAAGTGATCCACCAGCCTCAGCCTCCCAAAGTGTTGGGATTACAGACGTGAGCTACGGCACCCGGCCTAGGTCTTTTGCCTTTCCATAAAAATTTTTGAATTATCTGGCCAATTTCTACACAAAATCTTACTGGGATTTTAATTTGAGCTGTGCTGTATCTCCTGATCAATTTCACATGGCTGTCTTAGTCCTTTGAAAGTAAAGGAGGGGTCATTTTTCAGGGGGATATCATTCAAGAAATTCTAACCAGTTCCTCCCAGACCTGTGGACACAGTGTGGCTTTGTTAAAAGGCCTTGGCTGTAAGGACGTGGAGGGGCACTTGTGGAGGGAACAGGGATGCCGCCTGCCTTTCCCACCTGTTGCCTAAGGCAGACGGGAAGGAGAAGAAATAGAGCTAGGCTCTGACCTGAGAAGCAGCCCTGAGACCCAAGAACAGAAAAGAGCATGGAGCACGGTCCCTTGATAGACCTGAAAAGGAGATGAGAAAAGGGGGCTGTTGGAGGGTGAGTTCACTGGTCTGCGAGAAAGAAGGGAAGTGAATCCTCCGTGGGAAATAGCAAAAGCAAGGGGTGGATGTGGCAAGAGGCTCAGCGTGAGGAGATAGCGTTTGGGAATGAGGTCTGAATACTGTGCTAAAGGTCAGGATTCTGCTCTCTACGCAGGGAAGCCCAAGGGGGCTTCTTAGTGAGAGGGGCAAGGTCAGATCTGTGTTTGAGAAAGATCCTCTGGCCAGCAGGCAGAAGGCTCCCTGGAGACCACCCTGTGGGCGTGGCAGCAGACATGCCAAGAGCAGGTTTGACTAGGAAATGACCACACGGTCAGAGCAGAAGGCACCTAAAGGACAAGGCCACCAACCCAAAGGAGACAGGGGACTAAAGAGGTAGAGGAGAGGCACAGAAAAGACACATCCATCTGTTACATTAACCCCTGGACCCTGAAGGGCATTTACCCTTCTCCTAGCAAATCCACAGCCCCATGCCACACTCTGCCATGAGATGCCGACAACCACCCTCAGCCCTTAAAGGTCTCGCTAAGGAAAAGCACATGACTTGGGCACCCCATGAATATCCACAGGCTGCCCTTTAGGGGCAATATGTTGTGTTAAGACCATCAAAAACGCAACCATCCAAAAGATGGCTTTGTTTTAAGATTATACCATTGAGGTTGAATAATTTCTTGGCAACCCTGTGTATATCTGGTTGGAGCCTCACTGTGAAGTTTGAAAAAGAGACAGATGGAACAGTCGACCAGAGAGCCTCAGTGACAGAAACAACTATTCCCTGGAAGGGGAAAAAAGGGCAGAAAGGCAGTTTTGTTTATTTTTACAAAATTTGGAGAACAACAGTCTCCTCAGCTGTCTCCACAAGATCAAACCAGCCCCAAATGGGAGTTGCTAGGTATTTGCCAACACTTAAAATCAAAATCCAATAGACTTGATGGCCGTGGTTCTGGTCTTTTCCTCCCTTTTGTATTTCAAGATGGCAATTTCATTTGCTCATTGATGCTGCCTTTTCATTCAATAAGCATTCTGATTCGTCTATGAACTTCAAACTCTGCTTCTAATCTAAATCAGAACACAAAAGTACACGACCCCTTCACTGCTTGCTAGGCCATCTGGGCTCATTCTAAACAAAAACACGAGCACAGTCTCAGAATGACTGCTTCATCACCCCGGGTCTGTCCTTTGTGGTAAGGGCAGGCCTCCAATAGTCTAGCTCAGGGACGGCCACACTGTGTGCAGTTCGATCACACGCAGGTTCCCCAACTCTCTTTCCCCTTCCAGCCCTCGAGGGATGCCAGGGCCTCTTACGGGGCTGGTGACTGTAACTCCCATATTAGGTTTGGGCACAGACCTGAACGGGATACCAAATTGAGCCTTTCTTAGGCGAGAAACCAATAGAAAGAAGTCAGTTGTGGGGAAGAACTGCGTTTAGACTTTGCTTAAGAGTCACACCTCTGTGGACCTCCATTTAACTAACACAGAACCAAATGGAAAATTTGCTTCCTTCTTCATTTATTAAAGAAACATAACTAACGAAAACACAAAGCAAAATCATTCTGTTAGGAGTGAGTTCACTGCTCTCATCCTCCACTTTTATGAGCTCTTCTTAGAAATACAGGCATAGGTGGCACGTGCAAAAATTCCACGCTCTTACTTCACGTGTTCTCTCCAGTATCAGACAAGCGAGAGCCAAAGATGAGATGCTCACCTCTGAGCCCGTTTCCTCTTTTATCTTGGCCCAGGGGCACTCACCAAGAGGGAGCAGCCTTCTTCCCTCTGCTGCACTGGGTCAGGCAGGAAGAAGATCTAAACTCTCTTTCAATCTTGTAGAAAGAGAAAAAAACAAAACACCCACACAGTGGGGAAATTGTTCCCCACTGTGTGGGTGATGGGGCCCCGAGAGCTGTTATCTGCAAAGGGCACTTCTGGGGGTTACCCAGCTGTCACCACTGTGTGGATTCCACCCGAAAACCTCAAGCCAAACAGTGGGGAATGAACATCAAGAGACAATTTTCCACTCTGTGAAAATGGCTTGACTTTACAAAAATACATTAAAGCGCCATGATAATAAACGAAACATAAGCAGGACCTGTTGTTAAGCATGCAGGCAGTCATGGCAGAGGCTCTCCTTGCTTGGTACATTTATACCATCGAAATACGATGATTCTTTCTCCACTTCCTGACTCCTCAGCTCCCTATCCACATGCCCACATGAAGACACACACACACACACACACACACACACACACCCCTCTATACAACAGACAGATCTGGAATAACCGGTCTAGCAAGAGTTAGAGATGTCTGGGAGCAGCAGTGGAAGTGGCTGGGGTAGGCATGTGTTAGACTCTGTGTGTGTGTGTGTGTGTGTGTGTGTGTGTGTGTGTGTGCGCGCGCATACTTCCATGCTCACATGCAGGGGGATGGTCTCACCCTGAACACTGTTCATTTGAATAAAGGAGATTTAACAGCTGAAACACCACTGCATATGCACGCAAACAAAATCAGGCCTCCTTCGGGCCTCAAGTCCTCTGTTGCCACACAAGAGCCCCTCTAGCTCTGAGGCAATCTTGCCCCTCCGTGTCTGCAGCAGTCTGAGAGGCACTGCTGGCTGGCCCAGGTTATAGGATTTTAGTGACTTCTTTCCCTCTTCTCCACATTCATCTCCTTTAAGGCCCCCAAATCCATTCTTCTTCAAGAGTGAACCCATCCTCCCAATGTTGTCATTTTGGAACCATGTTTTCCTGTCCCCCGTTCCTTCATCCCCTCTTCCATCTACTAAAGGAGTCTGTTGGGGTTTTCTCCACCATCTCTCTTGGTCCTGATGCCCATGTTAGAATTTTGGAAGCAGATCTGGTCTGCTTCCAAATTCCAAATCTGGTCTTAGATTTAGAATCTAAAGCGTCAAATCTTGATGCCAAAGGTAACCCTACCCACACAAAGAGGACCCCTTCCCTCAACTTTGGCATCTGGGTTTGGGGTCAACGTGACAAGGAAAATGGTAATCGACAGGAAAACAGTATGGCCACTCCTCAAAAACTTAAACTTAGAATTACCATATGATTCAGGAATTCCACTTCTGGGCATGTACCCAAAAGAATTGAAACCAGGGTGTCAGAGGTATTTGTATATCCAAATTCACAGCAGCATTATTCACAATGGCAAAGAGGTGGAAGCGACCCACGTGTCCACTGATGGATGAATGGATAAGCAGAATGTGGCCTACACATGCTATAGAATATTATTCCATAGAAAGGAATGAAATGCTGGCACATTCTACAATACGCAAGAATCTTGAAGAATTATGCTAAGTAAAATAAGGTAGTCACAAAAAGGCCAATGCTATATTGTTCCACTAATAGAAAGTCCCTAAAATAATCAAATTTATAGACAAAAAGTAAAATGGTGGCTGTGAGGAACTGGAGAGGAACTGAGGAAGGAAACGTATTGTTTAATAGGTATGGAGTTACAGTTTGCAATGTTGAAAAAGTTCTGGAGATGGACAGTGGTGTTGATTGCACAACAGTGGGAATGTACTTAATGCCACTAAACTATACACTTAAAAATGGTTAAAATAGTGCTAGGGTTTGCATGTGTTCCCTCAAAAATTCAGGTGTTGAAACTTAATGGCCAACATGATGGTATTAAGAGGTGGGACCTTTAAAAGGTGATTAGGCCATGAGGGCTCCTCCCTCATGAATGAAATGAAGACCCTTATAAAGAGGCTTCATGAAGCCTTCCCCTCTTGCTCTTCTCCCTTCTGCCACGTGAGAACACAGCACTCCTCCCCGCCCATGGCTACAGCAACGAGGCACCATCTTGGAAGCAGAGACCAGGCCCTCACCAGACAACTGAACGTGCTGGTGCCTTCATCTTGGCCCTCCCAGCCTCCAGGACTGTGAGAAAATAAATCTGTTCTTTATAAAGTACCCAGTCTATGGTATCTTGTTATAGCAGCACAAACAGACTAAAACAAATGGCTGATTTTATGTTAGGCGTATTTCACCACACACGAGAAAAGTAATCAACAAAAGGTTAGAAGTTTCAGCCAGTCCAAACAAGCAAATAGGATTTTTAAAGAGGGGACTCAACCAGAAACCTACATCCCTCATCTTCCTCCTGCCAGATGAGGGGAGACGCAGGTGGCCAGGCTAGGTGTAAGAGGGAGCAGAAGAGTCACGGTAGCCAGGTGCGGTGGCTCACACCTGTAATCCCAGCACTTTGGGAGGCAAAAGTAGGCAGATTCCTTGAGGTCAGGGGTTCAAGACCAGCCTGGCCAACATGGTGAAACCCTGTCTCTACTAAAAATACAAAAATTAGCCAGGCATGGTGGCAGGTGCCTGTAATCCCAGCTATTTGGGAGACTGAGGTATGAGAATTGCTTGAACCCAGGTGGCAGAGGTTACAGTGAGCCACGATCACACCACTGCACTCCAGCCTGGATGACAGAGCAAGACTCTGTCAAAAGAAAGAAGAAAGAAAGAAAGAAAAAGAAAGAAAGGAAAGAAAGGAAAGAAAGGAAAGAAAGGAA
>NW_012102188.1:1659732-1729207 GCF_000951045.1 Mandrillus leucophaeus
AAAGAAAGGAAAGAAAGGAAAGAAAGGAAGGAAGGAAGGAAGGAAGGAAGGAAGGAAGGAAGGAAGGAAGGAAGGAAGGAAGGAAGGAAGGAAAGAAAGAAAAAGAAGGAAGAGTCACAGGGTGACCTGCAGGCCTCTTAGAGGAAAGATCAGGTCCTCCTGTGCCCGAGGGGAAGAAGAGACCTGATGTGCAAACAGCTCTTCGGTGACACCTCGTGAAGTGTCATCAGTTCTGGGAAAATGGGGATTTCCCAGAAGGTAGGTTTGTCCCCACCACAAATTTACAAATGTTGTTGTACTTTCCAGAATTTTAAAATCAGAATTCCTTAGATTTCGGAAGTAATTTCTGGAAAACACAACCCTTTGATCATCCCTTCTCCATTTCCACAGTACTGAAGACGTCAGTCCGCGACCAGGTCACAGGCTCCTCAGTAACTCTCCCCAGCTTGGCTTGTGCAAATCAGACATTCATATTTTGTGAGAGGCCCAGCCAAGCCTAGAAAGTCCTCATGCTGTCTCTGAGTTACTGCAATCACTTTCTAATCATTCTTTCTGCACCCAAAGTCTTCAGACTCTTCTACAGATGACACCAGCTGCTGCAGGCAGCCTTTTTGTGAA
Organism: Mandrillus leucophaeus; assembly: GCF_000951045.1. NCBI lineage: Eukaryota > Metazoa > Chordata > Mammalia > Primates > Cercopithecidae > Mandrillus > Mandrillus leucophaeus. The sequence goes on from NW_012102188.1 coordinate 1,660,351, forward strand.
TACTGGCTTCACTGGGCTACCACTCACTCCCTGGTCCCCAGATCCCAAGGTAGATGGTGAAGGACCTTGGACCTTGCAAGGCAGCCTCAGGAGATGTCTTCCCTTTCCTTCCCTCAATCTCATCACTTTCGGTTGTTACTTCTCCCACTTACTGAGATTTTTGTTTGTTTATTGTTGCACTTATGTAAAGATCGATATTTGTTAACTGCTCTGCACTTAACACCTTAAAGGTTATAAAGACAGCCTGGAGACAAACATCTCTGGAAACACAGCAGGCGGAAGCCACATGTGCTAGGATGTCTCCTGGGGAGAGCAGAGCACAGAAGGTGGGGGTTGGAGCCTCAAGAAGCAAGCTCATGTACAACACACAGCTGCTAACTTCCTCTTTGCATTCTGTCCAATTCTCTGCAGGGCTTGTTTGAGGAGCAGGTTCTAAGTTTGGGGTCAAGGCTGAACTAGTAGGACTACAGAAGCAATCTGAAGTCGCCAGGATCCACCCCACACCTCCACGCTCTCCCCAAACTCTGCTTCTCCTCCACAGCAATGCCAGCCAGCAATTTAAAGACTATGTGTTCTGAGAGGCCCATGTTATCAGCCTCCCAGGGGCATCTGCCTGAGTCAGATGGGCTTCCCTGCCACTTTTACACTTTACAGGAACGAGGATAGTTTAAGATTTCCTTCCTCTCAGAAGCCTACCTTGACCAGGCGTGGCGACTCACTCCTGTAATCCCAGCAATTTGGGAGGCCAAGGCAGGAGGATTGCTTGAGTCTAGGAGTTCAAACCCAGCCCTTGCAACACAGTGAGACATCATGGGGAAGAGTATGCTTGTCTCTGAACTAGAGCAAGATCCTCATTCTGGAGCAGTCCACCTTGAGAACATTCTAGAAAAAGAGGCTCCTGCAAGTTCCAGAGAGAGCACTTCCATACCCATCGCACCCCATCATACCACACACACAGTTGGTTTTAGGGTTAGGGGTCTGTGTGCGCGCCATGCTTCTTCCTAAGCGTGCCGTAGCTGTGTGCCTTAGCAGCTGCAGCAGCCTGGTGGGGGTTACAAGGGAAGAGGACCCTTCTGCAGGACGCCACACTTTTGTCGTGGGCATGCATCATGCACGCACAGGACCAGAAACATACAAACAATTGATGGGGTTCAGGACACACTACACTAAAACCCGGCACCTTGGCATTTGAGAAAACAGCAGAAGCAGGAAGGTCACTCTTACCTTCCCCTTCCCCTCCTCCCCGATACAGGCCACAAAACTCTCATTTGAGAGGTAGCCTCCATATACCCAGAGAAAAGAAACACACTTATCTCTGAAGACACAGGACCACAGAATCTGAACAAACAGGCTACGTTTGTTAAGTCCCCAACTCCCCACCCAGTTTATCACTATTAGATCATACCCGCTTTGTCCAATTATCCACCTCTACAACTGTGCACTTCTCCATCAAACTAACATTAAAAACATGCAGGTTTCTCTGTCACTTGGGGTCTTTGTTTCCCATTTTATGTAAAACTTATATTAAATAAATTTGCATGCTTTCTCTAGTTAATCTCTCTTTTGTATGGGGACTCAGCCGTGCCCCTAGTAATGGGCCAAGAAAATGTATTTCTTTCCCCTGCAGGATCTTGAGCGTCTCTGGAGCAATTTCTTTCACAGGTCTCCAGAAATGTCCCACATGAGAACCTTTCTCCCCATAGGCTCATTCCAAGGGTTCGGGTCCTCTCCTGCCCTCTTCCTGCTACAACCTACATGCTCCCCCGCAGCTTCTAGGTCTCAGGAATTGCCTATGATTGCCCAATTCACATGTATATTGAAACCATGTATACACTTGTTATGAGCATTGTTAGGAGGCAGACCTATTCTGAAATCAGGTGACTTTGGGTTGTTTGTGGGCAGCTGAGCAGACATCCCCAAGCCCGAAGCCTATGACCACAGGGTGGTACTTTGGAGGCTGTGAGCACGGTTTTTGTAAGGACAGGAAGGATCCTGCTTATCACCCCTCCACTGGGGCTGGATCTGACTTTAACATCTCAATGCATTTTGACACATGCAAAGGTTTCTCTGTTACTTGTGTTGATATCAACGCAACAAACAAACATTTTTCATAAGCGTGATACAGTTGAGACCAAGGCAGAAATCACGAAGCAAGACAAAAATAGGGCTTTTTGCCATTGTCAGACATCCTAAGACATAGAGAGAGGCCTGGCATGAGGGGTGGCGAGGGCTTCACAGAGCAGCCCTTGCTGGGTTTGTCTCTGCTGGGATTCACCTGTCATGCGGGGCGTCCCCGTTTTCAGAGACACCCTAAGAGTGTCTCACTCTTTAAGAGTGAGAACATTACCCAGATAGTGCATCTGCGTCATGCCCTAGAATATCCCTTTTTTTTGTTTTAAAATAAATGTGCTATCTACCACCATGTTTTCACAAAGATCTCGTTCCTCTAAATAGCAATGTGCTCTTACCAATCAAGCAACTAGAACAATTCCACCTGTGACACTGACATCACAGGAACGCAATCACCAAAAAAAAAAAAAAAGCTCAAAGTCTGAGGCATAAGCAAACCAAGAGCTATAAACTGCTAAGGATAATTCTTAAAAGAAACAAAAACGTAAACATTTACCTATGGCTACAGCGAACGGCTATCGTCAACCCAAGCTATAATTAAAGAGAGAGAAAAACAAATTAAGTAATATCAAGAATATGCAGAAATCACACAAGAAAATTAACTTGATATGGCCAATTATGTTTTAAAGATTTTCTAAAATGCCCTACAGCTAATGCTTCAAAAATAACACATTTTAATGACGGACGTTTAGTTTCATCTTAGCTTTTAAAGATAATTTGTATTTTGAAAGAGTCTTATAGAGGCAAAAAATATTTAGTTGTGGATTAGACAGGAGGTGTCTCTCAATAGGAATAGTTTCCAAAATACGGGTCTTTTAGCTCCGAGACACAGTCGTGAAGGGATGGGATTGCAGCATGTAGCTGATTCCAAGGTTGGCATTAGGAGAACATGCCCATACATGGTGGGATCCTGGGAGTTGGTCCCCCCTCTATCTCCTACCATAAGAACACCAAGTAGAGCCCAGGCCACCTAGGCCAGAGTCTCCCTATGGGGATCATCACAGCCTTCACACCGATCCCATAAGCTCAAGGCAGGCAAGTCTCAGCACTGAGGTCAGCAAATAAATTGAGCCTGAAATACACATGTGACATCAAGATATGGTGCATGCAATTGCTGGGCGCTGCATCAAGGTTGAGGTTGAGGTGAAGCTGTGATTTCCTCTTACTCTGCAGGGATGATGAGGAAACCTCTCAGGCGTAAGTGGGGGTCAAATCATATGACAGGGGCCCTGGCTAGTTCACAGAAGGGATTACAAGGGTCAGGCCAGCCAGTCAAGTTCAGCTGCATCAGTAAGTTACTGAAACTGTCAGAGCCTCAATTTTCCCAAATGTAAAATGGGCAAAATAATTACTTTCTCACAGAATTAACGTAAGGATAAGCAATTTTTATATATTTGTGTGTTTGTATCTCTCTGTGTGTATGTGTATGCCTACTGTGTGACAGATAGGAAAAAAATCTATAAATAATAACTACCACTGCTAGCACTATAAACAGGCAATACTCCATTTATCAAAATGTTAGTACATTCCAAAATTTAATTTTTCAACGAGTTTTGGGTACTTTCAAAATGTTTCATCATGCAACAAGTGATGACCAGGTCAAACATGCCTGTGTAAGTTTCACTAGCCCACTCGTACCTACAGCAAGACTAGTTTAAGAAGGCTCACAACAGTTAAAAACCTAAGCATCGGCCAGACATGGTGGCTCATACCTGTAATCCTAGCACTTTGGGAGGCCGAGGCGGGTGGATCACGAGGTCAGGAGTTCAAGACCAGCCTGGTGAAAATGGTGAAACCCCCTCTCTACTAAAAATACAAAAAATTAGCCAGGTGCGGTGGCAGGCACCTGTAATCCCAGCTACTCAGGAGGCTGAGGCAGGAGAATCATTGAACCCTGGCGGGTGGTGGTTGCAGTGAGCCAAGATTGCGCCACTGCACTCCAGCCTGGGTGACAGAGTGAGACTCCATCTCAAAAAAACAAAAAACAAAAAAGAACCTAAGCATCATCTGAATATCATTTCTGTAGCCAAAGTCTAAGTTGCACCTTAACCTTAAGATTCCCAAACATCACTTATGGTTCCCTTGATGTGGGTCCGAATAGGATTGGGTGGGGAGGTAACATTCATGATGCTGTCCCAGGTGGTGCAAGACGACAGGAGGATCCCCAGGCTGAGAGGGTGAAAGGGCAGGGAGAGCTATGAGAAGAGAAATGGTTGAAATAAAAAGTCCAATGCCCCTGCCCAGCTCGACGTCCTGCAGAACCCCCCCACATACTGTTTGAATAGCTTGGCTCCAGAATAATTCAGCCATGCATACCACTGCAGGCATCCAAAGTACGGGACCCACAAGGGCAAGCCATTAGCAATCGGGGCTTGTGTTTGCAAAAAGAACAGCTAAAAGTGAAGGCATGAAATATATAAAATCTGGTTGATGGCATATCACCCTCACCTGAACTTTTCAATTCTCTGTCTCAACTAGCAGTAAGTTTTCTTTGCAACTTAAGCAAACAGAAGAGGAAGATGCCTCCGAGACAATCAAGAATTTGAAGAACAAGGAAGAAATTACTTTGGGAAAGAAAGAAAAGCAGAAGCTGTGCACAGAAGGTCAGGATGAGCAATTTACAGATTTCAAATGCCGGATGACTTTACGTTTCCTGGGATTAAAACGTTCTGGCTTACAGTGAGGCTAATTATAAGATAATTTTACTGACTGAATATTTTGATAAGCTTTGGAGTACAGTTTAATTGGTGGCTTTTCCACAGTTGAAAGATAAGCCCTTGCTGGAGCAGGGAGAGGAAATGGGGTGGGAGGGACAACAAGGAAAAAAAAAAACACACACAGAAAAAGTTGTTCATGACAGCTGTGCTGGTTAAAGGGGGCTGGGAGATAAATCTTTCACAAAGGTGAATTTCAATGAAGGGTTTTTATGAGTCTTTTCCCGGCTTCTGAATAAAATATGTTTTATTGTCATTCTTAAAAGGACACCTTATTAAGGAAGAAGGTGTGAATCGAGGAAACTCCAGTGGACAGGGATGGCTCAAACCAAATGACAGAGCAGCCAGGGCTCCTGGCAGGCCTCAGCATGAACAGGACCTGCAAGGGCACACGACAACTGGGGAAGGGGCAAAGCCTCCGTACTACGTGGGAACCCACTTCCAGGGTGGATGGGAACAGGGTATTTCACAGTAATTCTGGAAACATGGCTGAAATGTCACACAGAATGCACTGGGTCCAATGGGGAAGGCCTGAATAGAGGCTGGAACAGTGTAGAAAAGTTCTTGTGAGTCTTCCCCTGAAACCCCAGGTTGCAACAGACCAATGAGGCAAATGAGCTGTGTAAGAAGCTTCCATATGCCTGCTCTTCCTCATTCCTACAGAGAAAGCAGGGGAGGTATAAGATTCTCTGGGGTTTCTGTACCATAGCAAATGCCAGGTAAAGGCAACTGTGTGATCCGCTGAGAGATGAGATGATTTTCCTCCTCGGCCTTAGGAACCTCCATCATCTAGTCAGGCCTTTCCAAAGCCCCTCGCCCTGCTCTGATGCACCAGCAACTCAGAAACGCTTTAAGCAAGTCTCACCACTGCCTGTACACACCACACACGTACACTGCACACACACATATGCACACTGGTGTACACATGCACATGTGCACACATGCAGGCACACACACATACACTCATCCACATTCAGACATGCACATGCATACGTATAGTCTTTTAGTGCTTGTGTGCACGTTTATTCACATGTGCATACATGCATGCATATGCAAGCACACATACTCCATGCATACACGTGTGCACCAGCACATGTGCACACATGCACACTCATACATATGTGCATACACACACTCACCCACGTGCATGGATACACTTTGGCATTTAGAGAGGCTCATGGAGCCCCTCAGACAAAAGGAGGCCTCAGACAATTGACCCCTTTGTTGCTGGTCTCAGCAGGGACCCAGAAGAGAGAGGGGAGGGAGGCCCGTGGGTTGGCCCCTGACCCTGGCCCAGCCGGACTGAGGTCCTGGGACATGGAGGTCAACGGGATTTTGTGCTGCCCTCCCTGGGGAACACTCCCCACCACCAGGACATACCGTAAGTATTGCCAGAACACACTTCACAAACTCCATTCCGAGTACTTCATTTTAGATTTACACAATTTGTTAGTATCAAAATTAAATCACATTTTAATGGCAAGGAAAGAGTAATTCAACATTTCAAAATTTTCCCTGCCACTTCGGCTTGAAAATGCTCCTTTCTTGGAACAGCTGACTGAGGCAGCTGTTTTGCATCAAGTTGGAGGGGTTTCCATATGACCCAGGGAGCTCAGACAACAGGCAGACCTTCCTGCATTAAAGGGTAATCTGAGAATAATTTGCCATAAAACACCCAGAAATACACCAGCTGTAGCCAGATACGCCCTATCAAGCACCACGTAGACTTCATGGATCTTGTAAAATAATAATAATAATTTTAAAAAACACATTTTTAAAAACACATTATAATTTTTTTAAGAAAGGAATGGTTTACACTATCTTAGAAGGCAGCAAAGAGATTCCCTTACATGTTCACGATTGCTACCAAGCACCACCACTTCCCAAATGCCCACTTGACCAAGGGTCCCTGTGTCCCTATGTCACTGGCAATCTGATCTTTTGCAGGTACCCTGGACCTCATGCTGAAGATGTGCTCTCTCACACACGGCTGCCAAGAGCAGGTGAAGAGGAGAGACCAGGAAGCACCAGCTCGAGTCTCCCAGCTCCAAGTCCAAGTCCAGAACTTTCTAGGCCAGGGACAGCGGCACACTCCAGAGCCCCTGTCCCATGCTGGAGGGGCCATGACCTAGGAGCCAGGTCTTTTCACAGAGGAGGCCACCAACCCACCAGCAGCCTGATGCCAGCACTCCCAATTCTTTAAGGAAAGCTGGATAATGGGGTTTTTTTATTATGAAAATTTCCACGTTTTAAACTAACTTGAATATTTTTCAAATATGATTCAAGCCAAACAAAATGTGTCAACAGGATTTGGTGAGGGGGCCGCCCGCCTGCAACCTGCCTTGCACCCCGCCTGCTGCCAAGCTTATACGCAGGTCTGCAGATCTGAACCTACGCAGAGGCGACAAATCTCGAAAGAGCCTGCCTATTTCTTCCAAGGCTTCCTTCCCTTTCCCATACTTGTGGGAAGCTTTTTCTTTACTTTTCCTTTTCTCATTTCAAAGGCCTAAAGAAATGTACATCACAAAATAAACACTAAAAGAAATTGGTATTTGTTTTTCTTCTGTATGCTTTTACTGTTCTTATCCCCTTTTCACAGAAAATATGGAAAAAGAAACGTGAAGGGAAGAAGAGGCATGACATGGGCAGAATACCATCCAAATGGGGCCACGGCACCCACAGAATACCACTCAAACAGAGCCACAGCACCCACAAAATACCACTCAAACAGGGCCACGGCACGCACAGAATACCACTCAAACAGGGCCAAGGCACCCACAAAATACCACTCAAACAGGGCCACGGCACGCACGGAATACCACTCAAACAGGGCCACAGCACCCACAAAATACCACTCAAACAGGGCCACGGCACGCACAGAATACCACTCAAACAGGGCCAAGGCACCCACAAAATACCACTCAAACAGGGCCACGGCATGCACAGAATACCACTCAAACAGGGCCATGAGACGCTGGCAGCAAGGACATGAGGACTGGAAGAAAGGGATCCACAGGACAGATTTCTGTAACCCCTTCCCAGGTCTCCTTCTAGCACTGCTCTCTCATGAAAACAAGCAAGACCAGCACACTACCCCCAACGGCCCCCTCCAAGGCTGGTCATCCGCAGGTATCACCCCAGATCTTACTGATTCCATGGGCCTGACTCTCAAACCCCATCACACCCACCACAGCTCACTGGGTCTCTGCCACACATGTCTTCCTAGAACTTTCTTAGGTACTTGCTACTTCTGCTGATAAACTAATGATGCTTAGAGATGCTGGTGGAAGTAACAGTGAGTTTTGTGGCCAAGCCCCCGGCCTTTCCAGCCTGTTTCTTCATTGTGAAATAAGGATTATGCTACCTACTCCACAGGGCTGTTTTAGGCAGATTAACTTTGACCTCAAAAACAAGGACCAGCAGTATCAGTCTCCCCTGGGAACTTGTGAGAAATGCAAATTATCAGGTCCAAACTCAGACCTACTGAGTCACAAACTTGGGCATTCCAGCTGGTTCTACAAGAGTCAAGTTTGAGAGGCAGTGAATGAGATGATGTATAGAAAGAACTGAGCAACCTGCGTGGTACTGACAAAGCTTTCATTAGCTGCCAGACAATGACGACACAGCGCAAAATGAAGTCTTTCGCACTTCATGTCCTGTTAATGTCATTTCAATGTTCTATACTCAACTTCAGGCATATCATGATCACCACCAGTTCAGGCCCACTGGCAGGTCTGGAGGAGATGAGGCCTCCTGGTGCTCACGGGAGACCAGCAGGGAGAGGTGTCCGCACTCTGCTGAGATGCATGGTGCTGTTGACAAGCAAGGATGGAGCCAGCTTCCTCAAGGCCAAGGGCAAGCCTTGGAGCCTCACCAGGCTGCAGCACCCTCACCTTTCTGTGCTCCTTTCTGTCATTCCCACCCAAAGAGGAAAAATACAACAAGACAGGGAAGAGGAGGAAAAGCAGCAACGTATTTTCACTATGGAGTTAACTTTATGATGTTACCCTTCCTTGATCCCTTGGAATTAAATTTTTAAAAAAGAAATTAAAGAAAAAGCCACACAAGTTAAAAAAAGAGATAAATATAATATGTAGGCTCTTTCCAGATTTGCTGGAAACCTAGTAATCCATATCTGAAATTTTCAAAAGTTGATGTAAAAGACAAATTGTTAAATCAACGGAAATCAACATAGAACTAACATTGAAACCTAGGCAGTGGTTGTTTCACCTAAGGAAGCAGGTTGTTTTTAAGTCTTTAGGCCCCAAATGACTGAAAATCTAAGACCCATTATGCTGCTATTCCTCACTGCTCCCCACAAAGAGCCTGACCCAGGCACCACCTTTTGGACTCAAAGTTACAACCCTGCTTGAAAAGCATGGAGAGCACTTCACAAGGACTTGCTTTGTCTCTCATTTACCCAGACTTGAAAAGTTGTGAGTACTTAGTTGCTGTCTCTGCAGCAATGGCATCTTAGGTCCCTTCTGCTCGGTGTTTTTCATGGATGGAGTCCCATAAGCTGGGGGCTTTGGTGGTCACAGGATGCTCTGCTCTCAACCTCTTCTCCAGAGAGGGAACTCTAACCAGGAGACAGCAGGCAGGAAGCTCTTGAGCAAGAACCTGGCAATGGTTATGGGCTTTAGGAACACTGGCTGTCACCTTTGTCATTTCTATGAAGTGACCATCATCTGTCACAGTGAACCAGGACTATGGCAGGACAGGGTTGCTTTACTTGTGTGTGTGCGCCCCACACCCAGGGCTGCTAACCAAGACTCCGGAACCGCTGAATTCACTCCAGGTAGTTCCTCTCTGCTGTGTAAGGCTTGTCAATGAATACATTTTTCTTAGGCTTAGGTTTCAAACAAAAGAATTATGCACTCTAGTTCCTTTGCTTCTCTTGATAATGAAGGGCTAGCTAATGGATAGTATGAACAAACCACACACTGTGTTTTCCGAGAAAGCTGAAGTCCCTTAAAAGAAATTCTCATGACAATGACTGTGGATTCTGTGCGTCCCTTACATCCCAGAACACCTCACACTCTGGAACATTCAGTGGTAAATAATCACTTAAGTGATTCTTATTACGTGGCAAATACCACTATTGATTATTAAGGCAGAGGAGAGTCAGCCACAAGAGGAGGAAGAGGACAAAGAGAAGAAAAGGAACCGTGAAAGGACTAAGGGGGAATAATGTGACACCCGCAAACATGGTCAGTAACAAAAACGTTAGGGTATTTCCAAGGGGGATTTGGGGACGTTAAATACAGGAAAGTGCAAGGCCACTGATGGGCTGTCACAGCAGCTGAGAGACCTCACCTCAGCTCGTGGATCCCTCTCACCCCCAGGCCCTGTCACAGTCAAGAGTCAAAACCTAAGAAAGGACATCGCTTTTCAATGTAAGACCCAGAGAGAGTTTTAAGGCATTCAGAGAAAGACAGGAAAACACTTTTTCTCCTTCTTAGCTTTCAGCTACCTTTTCCTAGATCTAATTCTTACCCTCCAAAAATCCACAAAACAAGTAAAAAAAACCTTCCACCCAAGCATATGAGGCAGTCCATGAAATACAACAGCAACTGCTAAAAAGAGTGCAGGAGATCTGTTGCAGGGAAAATAAACAGATTTTTTAAACTAAGCTGTTTATTTAGAGATAATTGTAGATTCACATGCAGGTCTAAGAAATGAGAGAGATCCCAGGTACCCTGTATCCAGTATCTCACAATGGTAACAGCTCACAAACTTGGCACCATATCACACCCAGGATACTCCCCAGATAGAGTCAAGCCACAGAACATCTCCATCCCCTCAAGCATCTCTCATGGCAACGGTGTATAGCCACACCAACTTTCCTCCCTCCCCAGCCCACTCCTTAGCCCCTGGCAGCCACTAATCTGTTCTCCGTTTCTATAATTTTATCATTTCAGGAATGTTATATAAATGTAATCATGCAGGATGTAACCTTTAGGATTGGACTTTCTTAGAATAATTCTCTAGAGATTCATGGGGGTTGCAGTGCGTATCAATAGTTTATCCCTTTGTATTGCTAAGTAGTGTATTCCATGGTATAGACACACCACTGTTTGTTTAACCTTTCACCTGTCGAAAGATAACTGGGTTATTTCCAGTTGAGTTACGAGTTATGAATAAAGTTGATATAAACATTCATTTTCAGGTATTTGAGGAAAAAAATACATTTTCATTTCCCTGGGAAAATGCCCAGGAATACAATTGCTCAGTTATACGGCAGTTGCATATTTAGTTTTATAATAAACTGCTAACCTGTTTTCCAAAGTCCTGACAATCTCACCAGAAATGCACCAGTGAAGCTGTTTTCCTACATCCTCACCAGCATTTGGCGTTATCACTTTATAAATCTGAGCCATTCTGATAGATATGTAGTGATATCTCACTGTAGGTTTAATTTACATTTCCCTAATAGCTAGTGATATTAAACATCTTTTCTTGTGCTTATTTGCCAACTGTATGTCTTTTTCAGGGAAATATCTCTTTATCTCTTTTACCCATTTTATAATTGGATTGCTCGGCTTTTACTGTTGAGTTTTGAGAGCTCTTTATATATTCTATATACTAGTCCTTTGTCAGATACATGATTTGTAAATATTTCCTCCCAGTCTGTACTTGTCATTTCATCCTTGTAACAAGGTATTCACAGAGGGAAAGAGTATTTCGATGAAGTCCAGCTTACTAGTTTGTTCTTTAAGGGATCATGTCTTAGTGTTATGTCTAAGAATTTTTTGTCTAGCCCTATACCTCAAAGAGTTTCTCCTTTTTAGTGAGACAGAGTCTTGCTATGTCACCCAGGGTGGTGTCCAGTGGCATGATTATGGTTCACTGAAGCCTCAAACTCCTCCCAAGTAGCTGGGACTACAGGTGCGTGCCATCTCACCCGGATGATTTTATTTATTTATTTATTTATTTATTTATTTATTTAGACAGGAGGTCTCACTATGTTTCTCAGGCTGGTTTCTATTTTTTTTTTTCTAAAAGTTTTATGGTTTTAAATTTTACATTTAAGTCTGTGACCCCTTTTGAGTCATTTTGATATAAGGTGTAAGACTTGTATAAGGCTTGTTTTTTCCTGTATGGATGTTCAGTCACTCCAGCACTGTCTCTGGAAAACGTCATCTTTCCTCCATTGAATCACTCTTCCACCTTTGTAAAGAATCAACTGAGCATTTGGTTTGAGGCGGTTTCTGGGATGCCTAATCTGCTCCACTGATTTATTTGTAGATCTTTCTGCCAGTACCACACAGTCTTGATTTCTGTAGCTATAGAAAACATCTTGAAATTGGGTAGACTGATTCTACCTACTTTATTCTTCTTTTTCAGAACTGTTTATTCTTTTGCCCTCCCATATAAATTTTAGAATAATCCTGGATATATTTACATAAAACCTTGCTGAGATTTTGAAAGGAATTGCATTAAATCTGTATATCAGTTTGAGGAGAATTAACATCTTTATCATGTGGAGTCGTCCAATGTATAAACATGGTATATGTCTCCATCCCGTTGAATCTTCTTTGGTTTGTTTCATCATCATTACATAATTTTCAGCATGCAAATTCTATACATGTTTTGCTAGAGATAATTATACGTAATTTTTGAGCAATTATATTTTTATATATTTGATATATTATTTTTATACATTATATATTTTTAATCTGTGTTTATTACTAATATTTGGAAATGCAATTAATTCTTGTATCTTTACAACCTTCTGAAACTCAATTATTAGTTCTAGGAGGTGTGTGTGCGTAGGTGTAGGTTCTTGGGCTTTCTACGTAAGAAATCATGTAATCTGCAAATAAGGTCAGTTTTATGTCTTTTTTCTGATCTTTATGCCTCTTATTTCCTTGCCTTGCCTTATTGCCCTGGCTAGTACCCCTAGCAATGTGTTGATTAAGAATGATGAGGGTAGACATCCTTGCCTTGTTCCCAATTGTAGGGGGGAAAGTATTCAGTATTTCATCTTTAAACATAATGCTACCTGTAGGTTTTTTGTAGATGTTCTTTACGAAGTTGAGGAAATTCCCTTCTATTCCTATTTATCTGAGAGTTTTAATTATGAATTGGTGCTGAATTTTGTCAAATATTGCTGAAAAACCCTTATCCTTTTTATAGCTATTTCTTATGTTCTTCTCTATTTAGTCTTTACCAATAAAAATGTATACAAAACAAACCCAAAAAACCTGAGCCTTCTACCAGGAATATAGAATACAAGCTTAGATGAAGCTTTCTATGAAGTATGATCACAGCTGTTTTTTTTTTAATATAGATTTATTGTAGAAAGAGACACGTATTTTTATGCAAAGAAAGAAACGGAGGGAGGGAGGAAGGAACTGCAGACACAATGTAGATGTGTATAATACGTGTTGAGTCAATACCTGATGTTAGGTAATTATTTATATAATTACATGGAGAGAAGTCTGAAAGACTGAATATCAAATTGTTGCACAGGAGAAGATAAGGTGGAAAAGGACTTTCACTCATTAATATTTTATTCTCTTCTCTAATGTTTGATGTAAGTGCTTTAAAATAAGCTGATATTAGTGAATAATTATTTTAAAAATCTACTAAAGAAAAAACATGGAGGAAATCTTACACCGCAAACTGCTATGAACCACAATTTGACTTTTTATGTACCGGAACACAATTTTTCTCTTAAGATGCTGTCTTTACCAGCCTGAAACATGAGTGCTTTGTCAGAGACATAGTAAAATACCAGCCACTTCCACTCATATTCACACTGAATGAAAAGGACAAACACTCAAAAGTAGGGCTCAAGAAAGCAGAGAAAGAACAAGGAAGCAATCTCTGTAAATAATTATCTCACTCCCACTCCAAACACAGGCTCACAATGGCTCCATTTCATGGTTTGATTCTTTAGGCCAGTTTAATCGAAAGGTGGTTACTTCAGATTTGACCGGAAAGAACTGAATTTGTCTAATGTGATAGATGTGAGAGAGGCAAAAACAGATATGTACACAAGATATGCAAGGGAAATCAAGGACGCCTTCCTCCTTCTTCCCCTGCCTCAGACCAGGGTCCCAGCAGGGCACAAATAGACAAGAGTCCCACAGAAGTGTGGTCACTGTGACACAGAGAAGAAACAGCCACCGTACAAAGACACTGGTGCAAAAGCACCCTCAACAGTTTACAGATACTGCTATGACCTGGTGCTACCCAGCATTACATTGGTGATAGTACATGCTGAGCTTTCTGAATATTTCTAGGACAATTCTCCAAGGAGCTCTCTCTTTCTCAGAAGAGAAAGAACCAACTTCCCAAGGAGTAACCCAGACAAGTGACACAGCTAAGGGAAGATCAGCACACCCCAAGACTGTCAGTGAGGCAGGAGACCAGTGCGGACCACCACCTGGACCCAACGAACTCACCACCTGAACTTACGCTATCATGCACTGGCACTCCAAACTGGGGTGGGGATGGGGTGTGAACTGTTCAGCACATAGAAAACTACAAAGGACACAAAAGGAAAAGTCACTAAACAAGAAAATCTAACAAGTATCAAACATACAGGAAAATACTCAACCTCATCCAAAACCCCCAAAATAGACATTTAAATAGCAAGACAGGCTGGGCACGGTGGCTCACGCCTGTAATCCCAGCACTTTGGGAGGCCGAGGCAGGTGGATCACCTGAGGTCGGGAGTTTGAGACCAGTCTGACCAACAGGGAAAAACCCTGTCTCTACTAAAAACACAAAATTAGCTGGGCTTGGTGGTGCACGCCTGTAATCCCACCTACTCAGGAGGCTGAGGCAGGAGAATTGCTTGAAACCAGGAGGCGGAGGTTGTGGTGAGATAAGATTGTGCCATTGTACTCTAGCCTGGGCAACAAGAGTGCAGAACTCTGTCTCAAAAACAAAACAAAACAAAACAAAAATAGCAAGATAGTACAAGTGGGTGATTCCCTAGAGCTCCCCAAAGAAACATCCTTAATTCCACCCCACAGCCCATCATTGAATAACCATGTGATCTTGGCTAAATGACTCAATCTCTCTGTGCTTCAGTTTCCCAGATCTAACTTGGGGATAACAATTGCTCCTTACAGGCTTGTTGAGAAGGCTGATGAGATGGCGTATGCAAAGTGCTCAGCACAAGGATAGTACAATGCTCATATGCTGTGTCTCTTAGTCATTGTTGATATTTACAGGAATTCAGTCTAGAAAAGACAGCCTGGCGATCGTCAACACCAGCAAAGCGAGCAGAGTGCACTCGCAGACTATTGTTGGCATTACAAATCAGCACAGCTCTTTCGAAAGACAATTGGACAACATGTATTAAAGAGTCACAACAGTATTGACACCCTTAGGTTGTCCCTAAGGAAATAATCTAAAGGAAAGGAAAATCCAAATATGTACACTAGAACCCTGTGTATAAAAGTAAAAATTGAAATAATGTAAATATCTACTAATAATAGGAAAATAGGCTGGGCATAGTGACTCATGCCTGTAATCCCAGCACAGGGAGAGGCCAAGGCAGGTGGATTGCTTGAGCTCAGGAATTTGAGACCAGCCTGGGCAACATGGTAAGACCCTGTCTCTTCAAAAAACAAAAATTAGCCAGGCGCAATGGCATGTGCCTGTAGTCCAAGCTACTTGGGAGGCTAAGGAAGGAGAATCACTTGAACCCGGGAGGTGGAGGTTACAGTGAGCTGAGATCACGCCACTGCACTCCAGCCTGGGCGACAGAGCAAGATCCTGTCTCAAATAATAATAATAATAATAATAATAGAATAATAAGTCAATAATAAGACTTTTAACTCAATATTTTGTTGCCATTAAAAATTGCAGTTAAGGAGATTATTTAGCAACATGAGAAAGATGCTTGGGATGTAATGTGACAAAGCCAGAACAGAAGCAATCAGCATTTCTGCACGGAGGTGACAGCCACATTGAAAGTAAAACATGTGACTCCCCTTCCCCTCCTCTCCTCCCCTCATCCTCACCCCATGCCCAACCACCTTCCTTTCTAGGGTCAGCTGATGTCTCCAGCTGAGCCACTCTGCCCCTCTCCACTAACCCAACTGACACCACCCTGAAAGTGCTGCCTTCTCTCTCACAGGAAGTTCAGCAAGAGCTTCTTAAGGAGCTGCCCTCCTCCAGCCGAGAACTCAGAGCTGATCTCACTGAATCCCGCTGGAAACCCTCTGGGACTCTCAGTGCTCAGTGGTCACATAATGAAGCCAAGACTCTAGGGCCACCTCACCTGCCCCTTCCAGCCACCCCACCTCCTCACTGCTATCCAGCACACCACATCAGACCCAGACCCCAAATGCAGTGCACTGTTCCACTGCCCGCCACATGCCAGCTCATTCACCTGCCATGCCCTTCTACCTTTATTCACCTTTCAAACTCCTTTTCATCCTAGAAACCCCCCTAGATGTCATCATGACCCGGGAGAGTCTATGCCCCACCCTAGCTTTTATCCGTCCCTCTTCTGGCTACTTCTGCAGGGTATACATGGGTGTCAGTGCCCGTGTACAGATCCTTCCCAACATCCTGCAAACTTTCGTGTTCATCTTCCATCCAGTGCCAGAACCACAGCCGGAGCTCAGGGAGTGTTGGTTAAAATTAGCAGGTTTGTATTTCCTTCATTTCTCTTCTTTAATGTGGTTATGCAGTTGTCTGTGCACATTAAGCTGCATGAAGTCTGTATTTGCCCCCTGGGCTCGAGCAGCCAACAAAATAGCCATCGCCAAAGCCCATGCTCTGGTGCCACCACACCACATCTCACCATGGAGAACGAGCCCATCTGAACACAGCACCCAACTGTGGGAAATGCTTTCCAGCCAGCTGAGAAGAGACTAGGATCTTTCGGTGTACAGGCGAACTGTACACCGAAGGACTATACACCAAAACTGTACACCAGATGAAATGTGCACCAAAAATCCTAATTGCTCCTTAAAACAAAAATAAAGGAAAAAAAAGCCAAGAGAGAAAATAGCAAAACAACATCTCCAAATCTCAGAAGGCTGTCTGGATGTCTTCTAACTTTAACCTCACATGTTTTTAACATCAGTATGGCCATTGCATTGCTATGAACCAATGGTCACCAACAACAAAGTGTGCTTCTCTGTGTGTGGAAACTAGTCATTTAATGCATCTGAAATACAAGATTCAGATTAGAATCTGGGTCAGACAGGAGGTTTGGGCAATAACACAGCTATGGGTGGCAACCACTGGACACTTTCGACAGGTCAAACATGGTGCCAAGTGCTGCACCTAAGCCCATCAACTCTGAGAAGGAAGCATGACTCTTCTCATTTTGTGGATGGAGTGACAGAGGTTCAGAGAACATGCTATCTTGCCTAAGGTCACACAGCTAGAAGGTGACTGAATACCTGGGGATATTCGGGATTGGCATCTTGCAGGCCTTGAGTACAATAATAAACTTTGGGTACTTTTCACCCTAGAGACAACAGGGAGATGCTGAAGGTGTGTGAACAAGGGACACTCAGTAATGATTCCAAAAAGTTATCTGCATAAGAGGAATTATAGGGGAGGGCAGCAAAAAGATAAAGCTTTCCTTTAATGGGATACATTTTTATCCAAAGGGGCCTTTCATTATTTGCTGATAGACAATCAATTTGGAAAGAGGCAATTAAATAAAGCCACCGAAATTTGTTGGGGGTTGTTGGGGCTGTCACTGTCCTTTTGTATCAGACTTGCCTGGCACCTCTCAGCTGAGCACTCTGTTGCAATCACTAAGACTTCTGAATACTCAGCACCCCTCATTATCTTTCTCTCCTCCACACCTTCCTGCTGCTGATATGCTCAGAAACATGGTCGAGGCCTCCAGTCAACCAGAAGGACAAAGAAACCATGCTACTCCCAAAGAAATGAATATTTTTCAGGATTCCAAGAAAAATCTCCCCTGTGGCTGGGGGCCCAAGATATTTATCCACTAAGGCCTCAAAGGCATGGGGTACAAGGACATTTGATGCAGCCTGTCTCTAAAACAAAAAACCTTGCAAACAGCATAAATGCTCACCAGGAGGTGTCTGCTTATAGTGGACTACTATGTACTATCAAAAAGATTAAGGATATTGAAATTCACTCTGTGATTTGTGGGAAAAAATTAAGGATGTTGTCTATATGCTAATTTGGAAAAAATCTCCAAGAAATGGTGCTCAGTGAAAAAAGCAGGAGGACGTCCACTTCTGGTGTGGCAGTGTGAGCCCCCTTCAGACCAACCCTCCCATGAATAAAAATGATAAAGTCAGGGCAAAATAAGAAAAATTACTATTGAGGATTCTGGAGAGTAGAACCAAGCAGACAGATTATAGAGGGGAGTCCAAATTTGAAGTAGAGAGTGGCACAGGGTAGCTAGCTTTCCCATTTTTTAATAGTTCTTTCCTGATTTTTGCCCTGAAAGCAGGACACAATTGAAGACTAGTGCAGTGTAAGTGGCTGAAACTCTGCGAAAAAATCTGTTGTCTTTCTGTTTGAAGGAACCAGGAAGATTGAGCAAAGGCAACCATGGCCACTGGAGTGTGAGGAGGAATCCAAGAGAAGAAAGGTTAGAAGGAGTAGATCCCCTAATTTTGTGCATGAACTCTGGATGAATCTCAGGCTGACCGCTAAATTTGCACGCATGGGACAAACTCAAAGCAATGGAGCAAAGGCTTAAAGTATTGAACTGAGACTTGAACCCACAAAAGGTAAGACAAAGCTCAAGATCAGGCCTTGAGTCTGGGCTAATTGCCTGCTATAACAAACCATCAGCTTTCTTCAGAAGAGTATTACATAATTCAGAGTCTCCAAAACACAACAATCATAATGTCCAAGACCAATCCAAAGTTACTCATTTACAAAGAATCAGGAAAATGTAACCCATTCCCAAGATAAAAGATAATCCGTAAACGCCTACCCAAAGATGATCCAGATGTTCAAATCATTAGATAAAGGCTTTAAAGCACATATTATTGCCATACTCCATGAGGTCAAGGAAAATATAGGGAATCTCAGAAGAGAAATGGAAGATAAAAATAAGAAATAAGCAAAAATTTTAGAATGAAAAAATACAGTATCTGAAAATAAAAGTTCACTGAATAAGCATAACAGCAAAATAGAAATGAAAAAGGAAAAATTCAGTGAGCTTGAAAAGACATTAATATAAATTACACAAAAGAGAGAGAAAAAGAGACTTAAAAATGAACATCAAAGAAGATATAAATGAAAAGATATTCTATATGGATGAATTAGAGGATTCAGGGTTGTTAAGGTGTCACTTTTTGGGACTCTAACACAATCCCAATCAAGTTTCCACCAAGTTATTTTCTAGATATTGGCAAACTGATTCTAAAATTTATTTAAAAATGCAAAAGACCTAGAAAAGCCAAAATTGAAGTAGAAAAAAGTTGAAGGATTCACATTAGATTATTTCAAGATGATAGTAATCAAGACAGCAAGGCACCGGAGAAAGAATAGACACCTAAGTCAATGAAACAGAAGAGAGAACTCAGAAATATCCCCGCATACGCATTATATTTATATATAGGCACAGACCTTACACCTTAAACAAAATTCCCTTAAAATTGGTCAAGAACCTAAATGTAAAATGCAAAACCATAAAACAAAGGATAAAATCTATATGACCTTGGGTTTGTGATGAATTTTTAGATACAGCACCAAAAGCACAATCCATGAAAGAAAAAATAAACAAATTAGACTTTATTAAAATTAAAAACTTCTGCTCTATGACATTGTTAAGAGAATAAAAAGCCAGAGATTGGAAGAAAATCTTTGCAAAACACACACCTAACAAAGGACTGATATCCAAAACATACAAATAACTCTTAAAACTAACAACAAGAAAACAAGCAACTCAACTATAAAAAAAAAATGGGCAAAAAGATCTGAACAGACACTCACCAAAAAAAACATATTCAGAGAGCAAACATGCATATGAAATGATGCTCAACATCATTTGTTATCAGGGAAATGCAAATCAAAACAACAATGCAGTGCCACTACATACCTATTCGAATGGCTAAAATCTCAAACACTGACAATACCATAACCGGCAAGGATCCAGAATGGCAAGCACTCTCTCATTAACTGCTGGTGAAAATACAAAATTATACAGCCACTGCAGAAGACAGTTTGTCAGTTTTTTACAAAGCTAAACACAGTCTTACCTTAGAATCCATCAATAGTGCTCTAGTTATTTACCCAAATGATTTTAAAAACTTATGTTCACAAAAGACCGGCATACAAATGTGTATAGCAGCTTTATTCATAATCACCAAAAACTAGAAGCAACCAAGATATCCTTCCATGGATGAACGGACAAACAAACTGTGGTACATCTATACAGTGGAATACTATTCAGCAATAAAAACAATGAGCTATCCAGTCACGAAAAAACATAGATGAATCTTTTTTTTATTTTTTGAGATGGAGTCTTGCTCTGTCACCCAGGCTGGAGTGCAATGGCGTGATCTAGGCTCACTGCAACCTCCACCTTGCAGGTTCAAGCAATTCTCCTGCCCCAGCCTCCCGAGTAGCTGGGATTACACACACCCGCCACCACGCCCAGCTAATTTTTGTATTTTTAGTAGAGACAGAGTTTCACCAGGTGGGCCAGGCTGCTCTCAAACTCCTGACCTCAGGTGATCCACCCACCTCGGCCTCCCAAAGTGCTGGGATTACAGGTGTGAGCCACCGCGCCCAGCTGGGTGAATCTTAAATGTATATTACTGTAAGTGAAAGAGGCCAGTCTGAAAAGGCCACCTGCTGTATGATGCTATTTATATGACATTCTCAAAAAGGCAAAACTATAGAGACGGTGAACAGTTCGGGGTGGATGAAGGGGAGGGAGAAGGATTAAATAGGCAAAGTACAGGGTATTATTTGGGGGTGGTGAAGCTACTCTCTATGATACTTTAATGGGAGATACACGAAACTACACATTTGTCAAACCCATAGAGCTTTACAGCACAGAGAGTAAAATCTAATGTATGTAATTTTAAAGAACATTTTAACATTGAGGGGCTCCCAGAATGGAATGTAGACTGTGATAAAAGAACATAACTGTATGACATAGGTATGAAACAACCTCACTGAAGGGGGTAAGAAAGAAAGGTGCTGAACTAAGTAACTCTGGAACCAAATGTAGTAAGACTAAAGGCAAAGTGAACTGTACATCAGCACTGTACTCTAGATGATAGAGTTGTTTGCATGGAATATGAGTTAAAAAGACAGAAACCAGCACACATGAATGCTGGAACTGAATAATTAAGTACATAGATGGCAGATGGTGGCAACCATGTTTCTCACTGTTGGAGAAGGCTACAGACAAGCAAGGAGAAAGGCTAGAAGACCCTACTGTAAAGGGATCAGGGTTGAGACATGAGTGTGACTCATGTTTAGCTTAACATAGATACAAATGAATACATGTTTATAGATATGTTGTATACACAGGTTGCTTTACACACAAATATCTCCTTGGTGTATCAACTGGAAGGGCCTAGAAGTAACAACATCCCAGCCATGAAGGAAACACCTAGCACCCAAGTCTTAGTTTCTTAAAACGTTCTTTAATAAAAGGAACCAGGGAAAGGGTTGATCCTAGGGCCTAGGGCAGACAAAATACAAGATGAGCCTCGGGCATCTTGTATACAGCCGCATGTATACGTGCACATACACACATGCACAAAAACACACACACATTCACATGCAAGCACACACACAATGATAGAATGTCAAAGGGTAACAGAGCCAATTGAAAGAGCTTCCAAAAGCCAAAGCTGAAACAATTTGAGCAACAAAAGAAAGTAGTATTCGATTATAACCTAAAGCATAAATTAAATATCCATGAGTGCATACTTACATAAAGAAGTAATTGGATAAACAAGTAAATGAGGGAGAAAAGATAAATTTCCCATGCAAAAGAATGCCAAATAATTTCTGCAGATACTCCACCCTCGAGGAGGTGGAACATAACTCCCCACATCTTAAGTGCGGGCTGATCGTATGAAAAGAGGCAAAAAGAGTAACTTCAGAGTAGAGAAACTTGACAAGTTCGACTTTGGACACCTTAAGTCAGCAACTGCTTGACCTGGGACAGGTGAAGAGATGGACAGGACACCTGCTCAGCCCCAAAGGTCTCAGTGACGGTCCCTCTTAGTTTCAAAGGTGTCAAATTCTGAGCCACACCCAGAGAAGGGCTCTCCCTCCACCCAGGTGGGAGGCAGCTCTGGACCCCACTGCATATGGCGGTCCAGCTCTTCTTTGGAGCCCAGACCAGCCTGTCTGGGGCCGTCTCTTCAAGACTTCAAGATCTTCTCATCTGCTGGCACCTTCACTAATGAATAGAAACTAGCAGAAATAGGTTAACAAAAGAGAGAGAGAGAGAGAACGTATTTTGAACGGCTCCTCAAAAGAGATCTTATCCTTGTAAATCTTTCACTTATACCCTTTCAACATCCAGGAAAGAATGGCATCAAACTGAGGAAGGGCAGGGCCTCCCCTGCCACGTGACCATGGAACCAGGACCTCTGAGAGCCCAGTTTTAGTGGATTGTGCTTCAGGTCAAAGTTTGGGAAGAACTTATGAGGTACGACAGCAGTTCTTGCCATAGAGTTTTCCATACAGATGCTTCATATTTGCTGGGACGTGAGATCCAAAGGTGGATCATACATGTTCGTCACTGAAAGGTCCAAACCACACTCTGGGTATCCAGCAATAGCAGGAGGGAGGGCATATTCCCAACCACAGTCTCCCTCCCTACACCTTCTCCCACCCTCATCTCCTGAGCTTTTTTGATTAGAGTTTTCCCAGAAGCTATCACTTCACTGCCACATCCTGTCCTTCTGCAACCCAACTGGGGAATTTCCAAATCTGGGCCAACCCAACCATTCTAATTTCCTACCTCTGTCCCCAGGTACAAACCACATCTTCACATTGCCTGGCACTGCCACAAATACAAATTAGAGCAAGGTACGCCACTCAAGACCAGGGGCACAACAGTCTCCACAAGCCTTCTTCTTCTGGCCTCTCTTCTCCTCAGTCTATCGCTCTCGGTGGCTGTGGAGATTGAGCTTCTTCTTCCTAAGTGTCCAGCCCCACTCCCTCTCCTCAGACCTTGACCCTATCTCTGCATTCCTCAGAGAACAGAAGTCATTTGCTGGGGCATCCTCAGCTTTCTTGCACCTGCTAGAAAATTCCTCTGTATCTCCTCTCTTCAGACTTTCTGTCCCTCCTATCTGTGAGGAAAAAATACTTGCTTTGGTTTCAGGGTCATCCTCCACCTATGCTTAATGTCACACTCTATGTGCCACCTGTGACCATCCCTTCAGTTAACTTCCTCTCTCTAGCAGCATCGGTCTCTTCCTCTCACTTCCTCTTTCCCATCTGGGCTCAGACGTGCTCCTGTTGTTCCTCCTGCTAAAACACAAGTCCTCAACCCCACAGCACTCAAACTCCTGTCCCACATAACCTCCACTGTTACAGCACCAGGCACAGGCTATGGTCTCACATGAACCTGGGTTCAGATCTCAGGTCTGCCTCTTACCGACTAGGGAATGTTTGGAAATAACCACAACCACACGGAAGTCTACGGAGGGGCCCCTGAATGTTGGGCACAGTGCAAGGGACTTTACTTACAATGATACCAAGCTGGCAGAACCCCATCAGCATCCTCAGGAGACAGGGATGCTGTGCTTAGTTCAGAGAACAAGAAGTTGGGCCCTGGAGAGGTTGAATAATTTGTACAAGTTCACATAGCTAAACGGGGCAGAGGTAGAGCCGGGGGAGCTGGCCTATGTCACACCCAAGCCCACATTCTATCCTCCACTATCTCCTGGATGCCTAATGCTCTTATCCTCAGCCCCTTCTCTAGAGAATATCATTGTTATTGGCTACCTTGTGAAGCTCCTATAAGAATTAAAGAAAATGATGTGCACGAAGCACTTAGCATAATGTCCAGCACTCAATAAATGAGCATTGTTCAAAAAATGGGGATGATTTCCATAGGATTACCAACCATGCATTCCGTCTTGAAATTCCCTCTCTTCACTTCCACGAAGCTATGATCTCCTAGTTGTCCTCCTGCCTCTCTGACCCACCTCTTGCATTCCCCATAATCCTCTTGGGCTCATCCTTTAAGTGTAGGTTTTGTCGAGAGTGCCTCATAGCTCCCTGTTCCTGCACAATGTCACCTTCTCCCCCAACTTCGGTCAGTGCCTCCCAGAGCCTCCAACCTGCCTGACACCTCAGCAAACCTATGCCTCCTTCCCTAAAGCTGTTCCTCCTCTGCGTTCTCCAAGTTTAACCAAGGTGCTCCTGAACCATGAGTAAATCTCACTGCTTCTTCCTTAGAAGCCTCCAGTAGCCCCCCATTGCCAACAGAATAAACTGCAGAATCTTTAGCAAGGCAACCAAATCCCTTCATTATCTGGTCCAAACCACCTTCCCAGCTGCTTCCAACTGCACCAATCTACTGGACAGTTGCTATTACGACTCTCCTCCCCAAAGTCTCTTTCCCAGCTAAGCACCCATACATGTTCCAGCAATTCTTAGCGTGGCATTGTGTCAAAACCGTCGACTGTCCTGGAGATCATCTCCAGACTGGCTTCATTTGCCTGTGTGTCTCTTTGAAAATGAAGCCCAGAAATGGACAGCACCTTAGGTGCTGAATAGAACTATGCCCTCCAGTGTTCTGAAAATTACACTTCTCAGAATGCAGCCTGTCCTCTTTGTGCCGACCCAACATGCCAATTCTAGCTTCAGCGTCGCAGCCGAGTCAGCTTTGGCTGAACACGAGCTTCCGTGTGCTCCCAGGGTGCTGACATCAGCACAGAAACATTTCAGGTTTACGCTCTGCTTTTCCAATAGGACTGAAAACCCCTCAAGGGAAAGAATTTCTATGTTCCATCCTCCAACGCTTACATGTCTTCAGTCCAGCTGGAGTGAACAAACCAGAGGATTTGTAAGGTCATACATAAAAATGGGGTCATGTCACACTTAACCTAAATCTCCCCCATCCCCTGTCTTTTCTTAAATTCCACTTTAAAATGGAACAGAGGCAATACACACACACACACACACACACACACACACACACATATATATATATACACACTTGAGACAGAGTCTCATTCTGTCACCCAGGCTGGAGGGCAGTGGCATGATCTCAGCTCACTGCAACCTCCACCTCCTGAGTAGCTGGGACTACAGGTGCATACCATACCACACCCAGCTAATTTTTGTATTTTTAGTAGAGATGGGGTTTTGTCATGTTGACCAGCTGGTCTTGAACTCCTGACCTCAGGTGATCCCCCTGCCTCAACCTCCCAAAGTGCTGGGATTACAGGCGTGACCCACCGCACTTGGCCAAGTATACTTTTTGTAGTAAGCACTTCTAGTGATTTGATGCTCGGAGTTATCCTGCAACATTGACAAACATATCCTCTAAATTAAGGAGGTATTTCACGGCAGTAAAAGGTATCATTTAGCTGATGAGATCATTCCTTTAAAAAAAAACAGTCAGGAGCATGGATTGAAACAAAGCTTGGACGAGATGGCAAATAAAAGAAGGGAACGCGCTGCAGTGAGCCAGCCCTTAGCGCCTTACACCATGAGCTATTTATTCAAGCATGAAAACTGGGACATCATTCTCACAACACTAATTAGACAAAGAAATGAGATATGCAAATATTTTTTTAAAGTTGATTCTTCAACACTCTTGCCAGATAAAAGTTAATAATAAAAAAAAAAAAAAAAACACAACCCATCAGGCTGACTCTGGAGCCAATGCCCATCACCCTAACTACCTGACCTAGGATATCCCTGGAGAAAAATCAAGCACAAGATGCAGGCTGCCCCATGACCCTGGAGACAGTTCAAATCCTTGGAATCTCTCATGGGCCAGGCTGGCCCAAAGGTCAGAGGAGGCACAGTCGCCCAAGCAAGAAGCACAGAAGTTTCAAGAAATTGAAGATGCTGCACTTTGACACTCCAATGTGATGTCCACCATCCCTTCTCCAGTGCAGCCTCCAAATGAAGGGTCTTTCACAAGAAGGGTTCTGTGGGACCCTCAAGTCATTCCTCAAGTCATCCAAGTGGGACACGAATGTGTACAACACTGCACTGCCCCATATGAGGTGATTGCCTTGCCAAGCTGCCTCCCCTCACAGAGCGTCTGTTTTCTTGGCTGTGAAACTGGAATCCTGGTGGAGTTGCTGTGAGCACTTAATGAGAACACGCACATGGAACCTCAAGAGCCTGGCCCATGGGAGACCATCAGCAGGTGGCAGCTCTCTTCCCTGCTGGACTGTGTTAGAACAAAGATGCTTGTGATTGACTGGGTGCAGGGCTGAATTCAGTTCACAGACAGCTACTGAAGGCCCCCTGTGTGCCTCGTACTGTGTGAAGTTCCTGCCCTTTCGTAGCCTGAGGCTGGAATAAGCCAGGCACTAAGAGCAGTCCCAAAGGCAGGAAGCTTTCCCAGAGAAGCAACATCCATGCCCAGGCAACGGATGAGCAAGAAATGAAGACAGGGACAGTCACGGGCAGAGGGGCCAATCTGTCCTGAGTCCAGAGGTGACCAGAGTGGCCTGTTTGAGGAGCTGTAACCGGGTCTGTATTGCTGGAGTATAAGATTCATTTCTCTCACCCAGATAGAATTCCCCTTAACCCAGTTCCTCTACACTTTAGGCCAGGGCTGCTCTCTGAAGCTTTAATCCTATTACACAGCTGTCCTTAGAGAACAGGAGACTATCCCCGGACCTGTTTATCATCCACCCAGAATAGCACTCCAGTCACACCGACAATGTCATCAGACCCAGGAGACTCAGCCATGAGCAATCTGCAAGGGTGAGCCAAGGAGCAAGTAAGCACTGCAGGAAATAAAAACAAAACAGTCACTGCCCAGATACACGCCTGCATGAACTGAAAATATCCTGGGGTGGACAAGTCCAAAAGATCTCCATATACACATCAGAAACAGAAAATGCTTGTTTTTCTAAAGATTCAATTCATGATTCCAGGGCCATTAATACATTTAAATGCCACCAGATGACCCACACCCAATCTCCACAGGGCTGTGATCTGGACTGACTTATTCTCCACCAAATAAGCCTTCCCTTTGCCCTTATATTTATTCATCTATCTCTCTATCCATCCACCCACCCATCCATTCATCCATCTGTTCATCCATCCATCCATCCATGCATCCATCATTCATCCATTTACCCATCCATTCATCCATCTATCTGTCCATCCATCCATCCATCCATCCATGCATCCATTTATCCATTCATCTATCCATCCATTCATCCATCCACCCATCCATTCATCTACCCACCCATCTATCCATTCATCCATCTATTCATCTACCCATCCATCTCTACATCCATCAATTAATCCATGTATTCATCCATTCATCCATCTATACATGCATTTTTCCATCCACTCATCCACTCACCCATCATCCATCCACCCATTCACTAAGTGCTTACTAAGTACCAGGCCCTGTTCATCCAGAGGTGACCAAGAAGACACAGGTTCTGTCCTCTTGAAGTTAACATTCCCAGTGACCAACCTTGGAGGTCAGGCACCCCAAGCAAGACTTTCTTACCCCTGAGTTTGCTGAGTGGCAAATAAATATAGATCCACAGAAGCCCTTGGGCACCCTACACTACTCAGGGCCAACCTTGCAGACAGAGAATGCCTGCTCCTCAGTTTACCTCCTTCCGCTTCAGCCTCTCCAAACTCAGATCGAGCCCAACCCAGAGGGAAGTCCCTATGATGCAGGCAAGATTCTCTCCACTGCAAACCATGTAATAATCTGGAAAAGCCACATATCTTCACAGAACCAGGGGACTGTGCTTCTTATTGTGGACATGGCAGCACATACATTTTAAATATGAAAAACATCCCCTCCTTCTAAGATCCCTATATTGAACTTTTCAAGGCACCTCTCTTGGATTTTACACAAATGGAGAAATAAACCAAAGAGCATCAGATAGAGGCCAAATTAATAAAGGAGAATATGAAACAGATTTCATACAATAGACAAAATGATCAAGAAGCCTGAAGATATTACTACCATAGTGATTGATATGGTTTGGCTGTGTTTCCACCCAAATCTCATCTTGAATTATAGTTCCCATAATTTCCTCGTGTTGTGGGAGGGACCCATTGGGAGGTAATTGAATCATGAGGGCAGTTACCCTCATGTTGCTGTTCTCATGATACTGAGTGAGTTCTCTCAAGATCTGATGGTTTTATAAGGGGCTTTTACCCCTTTTGCTCAGCACTTCTCCTTGCTGCCACCATGTGTGAAGGACATGTCTGCTCCCCCTTCCACCATGATTGTAAGTTTTCTGAGGCCTCCCCAGCCCTGCAGAACTGTGAGTCAATTAAACCTTTCCTTTACAAATTACCAAGTCTCCAGTATGTCTTTATTAGCAGCATGAGAACCGACTAATACAGTGACGAAGGCATATGTTTCTTCTCCTAACAAGAAAAAACAAAGGCAATTAGAAATTCCAGGACAAACTAAAAACCTTAAAAAGTTACAATTACCAAAATACCAAGCAAACAAAAACATGATACGATTCTGAGTAATTTACAGAGTATAAGAAAAGTGATTCCATTTGTTCTTGATGCTAGAAATATTGTTGTTCAAATTGTAAAGATATTTTGACATTAGACTTCTAGAGAAGAAACATGATCCTCATATATTATGTGGTTCTACAGCGAGCAATACTTCATAGCCCTGGCCTTAATAACACCCAAACTTTATAACAATAATACAGAAATTTATAACCCACAAATATTTTACTAACCATTATTTTGCTTCTCTTCTTAGAGCCTGTAAGGGTTTTGTGGTAACAAATTTCAATGGCCCAGTTCACTTTTTAAAATTTATCTAAGGAATTGTGAACTTTTTTTGGCTTTCTAAATTTCATTATGGTAGGCAAAGGTATTCAAAATCATTCCGTTAAACTAAGCTAAAAAAAAATCCATTGGACACACTTAATAAGTGTTCATTCTAAATGACCCTTTTCCTCATAAAAAGTCATCAATGAAAAGGCTGGATCAACTCATTTCCCTTCTCACTCCTGCTCCTCGCACACAGTGCTCAGAACCAGAGTGACATCCAGCTGTGAGGCAAAGTCAGCAGTGCCACTAAAAATTAAACCAGGCCTCAGGTCACAGTGGGGAAGGAGGCCTGGATTCTGGCCCAGCCACTAACCATTTAACATCTACCAAATCCCAGTCTGAGTGAAATGTCCACATTTTTAATGTGGACAACAAATTTTTTAAAACTTTGGTTTGGTTTGGTTAACCAAGGCAAATCCAACCATGCACAAAGTGTTCCAGGAATGCCAGTGAGCAGGGTTTATCCCAAGAACATCTGTCTTGAGGACTACGAAGCCACTCCAGCATGGGGAAAGGGCCGGACCCCAGTGCTGGAATACCAGAGTGTGAGGCCCAGAAAGCTCGGGGCAAGCTGTGACATCTCCCTACATCTCAGGTTTCTCATCTGGAAAACGGGAATCGGGACAGCACTCAACTCACATGAACAATTATATGTGAGGCGCTCAGAAAATTGTCCCTGAACAGGAAGCACTCGATACAAGTGAGTTACTATTTGACTGTGGCCGGAGCTGTTGTTGACTTTCTCTATGGGAATCCACTACAGGATGGAACAAAGGAATGGCGCAATGAGATGTGGAGTGAGGGAAAAGGACGGTGATCTGTACAAGCACCCATGCTACATGGACTATCAAGTTTCGGGTGGAAAAGCTCCTAAGGACAGCAGGCCAGTTGTCAATCGTCCATATCTGACCTTCCAGGTGGCACAGGCCATGCTTTTCCCCAGGGGTGGCCGAAAGGACGTCCATGGAGTGAAGCCTGTGAAGCGCCTCCCAGCTGCAGCCTGGGCATCGTTCTACCAGCAGCAGGTGAGCTGGCTGCTGGCACCAAGGAAGGCAAGTCTCCCCCAGGCAGAACCCAGGCTGGGAGCACTGGGAAGCAGTTTCCAATTACGGCAGCATCACAGCGTCCTTCACAGCTGCCACCGCCACAACCCAAGGTCTGAGGAGGCTGGGGTTTCCTACAATGCCTGTGTAGCCTCTGATGACTTACTTAAAGGGAGTTCTGTTCCTTGAAATGTCACGGCCACAAACATCTAACATTCATGGGCCACACCAAATGGGGAGAGATGCCCAAGGACTTTACTCTCCTGCAGCACAGAAAAACTCCTTACCCCACCAAGAGCCTTCTGGCTGCCCATCTGAGAATGTGACCCAGATACTCTACTCAATGGGGAAGGGCTGGATGCCAGCTCCAAGTCTTTGTGCCAGAGACCCAGAGGACTCACTTGAAAAAGCTTCTATCAAGGACATGTACTGGATCCTGACCATAACAACCCCACAACTGTCTCTGTAGGGCATGTTACTCTCAGCACCTGCTGCCACATGTCCCCTCCTGCCAGTGTAACCACGGAGGCTCCACACAGCACTGGAGTGTTTCAGTTACCTGCATGCACCATGAGTCCCCGGAGGGCACACACCTGCTCCAGGTCATCTCTGTCACCTCCTAGCATGATGCACAGTGCTGAGAGGAAGGCGTACAACACGTCTTCATGGAATTGAAGCAAATTTCAAAATGGAAATTCTTTCAAATATCCATTTCAGATACACATATCCCGTGCTACTTACTATCACTGGCTGCACTTTCTCCAGCTCTTTGGTCTTTGAGGAAAAAGGGCAGTAGATGTATCTTTGAAGGAGAAATGTTTGTGAATGGAGCTGGAGGCCATTATCCTCAGCAAACTAACACAGCAGCAGAAAATCAAATACTGCATGTTCTCACCTATAGTGGGAGCTAAATCATGAGAACTTATGAACACAAAGAAGGAAACAACAGACACTGGGGTCTACTTGAAGGCGGAGCAGGGAGGAGGGAGAGGAGCAGAAAAGATAACTACTGGGTACTGGGCTTAATACCTGGGTGATGAAATAATCTTTACTACAAAGCACCATAACATGTGTTTACCTATGTAACAAAGCTTCTCGTGTACCCCCCAACCTAAAATAAAAGGCTACAGAAAAGACAACTATTCAAATTTCAGTTGTTAAATATGTAAACAACTGCTATAGAAAACCAAAAAACATTATTTAACCATTTTATACCCACCCAAAATGCTTCAAACATATGTTTTTAAAGACGTTTATGAGTCCAATTATATCCTGAAGAGTCGTCAAAATAACTGTATCCTATTTACAATCTTGGTCTTGAGCCCGACAATTACTCAGCTCATGCATCCTTCTTCTTATGTTGACACTTTTTAAAAATCAACACTGATGCCTGCTGAGAAGTGAAATAAACTCATGACAAGAGCAAAAACCTCCCCACTTCTTACATACAAAAGTAAATAAACGCAAAGAAAACAGAACCTGCAGGTCATTATTGGTATTTGCTGCCCTCTGGTGGTCAAGTCCAGGAAGTTTCCACATCAGGAAACAACCTGTATTTCACAGACGGCCTGAGGATCACCCAGGCTAAAGCCTTCATCCCACAGGACTTCCCTGGCAACCAAGTAGGTCCTGCTTCTCTCCTCCCCGCGAGTGAGTGTGTGTGTGTGTGTGTGCGTGTGTCTGTCTGTCTGTGTGTGTGTGTCTGTCTGTGTGTGTGTGTGTGTCTGTGTCTGTCTGTGTGCGTGTGTGTGTGTGTGCGCGTGCAAAAAAAACAAGGATAACATCAGCCTGAGCAGAACAGGATGAGCAATGTGACCCCGCCTCCTCCAAGCACACACAAGGTACCCGAAAAGGCATAAAACTGCAGCAAATGAGCTGCGCTTTCAACTCCCCAACACCATGTTCCATCTGAGCAGATAAGTGAGGCTGGCCACATCACAAAAGTGTCAACAGAATGAGCCTCAGTCAGCTCTGCCTTATTAATATCAGGCAAACACACTCTTGTGAGCACCACACATGTTCAGGACATTAGACAGCCATAGCCTCCCCTTCCATCGCCCTCTGCTATGCCACACTGTCTGCAGAGGCAGAGGTCCCACTGTGCTCAACATCAGAGGGCTTCCGTTCCCACCAACCCCATTCAACTCAGTCCCCACACTGAGCCCCCCGTGCAAGACCTTACGGAGATACTCCTTACTCTGCCCTTTGCTGCTGAAGGAAGGGCAGGCTCTGAGGATGGCGAATGCCTCTGTCCTTTCTTTGCACACTCCTGCCTGGGGAGTTTCTGTCAAGTGTGGTGTCCATCAGGTAGGCGAATGGTTTTCTCTAGGACATTCCATAACTCCCTGGTATGCTTCGGCTGTGTTCCCACCCAAATCTCATCTTGAATCGTAGTTCCCATAATCCGCACATGTCATGGGAGGGACCTGGTGGGAGCTAACTGAACCAGGGGGGCAGTTTCCCCCATCTTGTTCTTGTGATGGTGGGTGAGTCACATGAAATCTGATGGTTTTATAAGGGGGCTTTTCCCCCTTTTGCTCAGCACTTCTCCTTGCTGCTGCCATGTGGAGAAGGACGTGTTTGCTTCCCCTTCTGCCGTGACTGTAAGTTTCCTAAGGCCTCCCCAGCCATGCTGAACTGTGAGTCAATTAAACATCTTTTCTTTATAAATTAACCAGTGTCAGGTATGTCTTTATTAGCAGTGTAAGAATGGACTAATACACTCCGCCTCAACTACTAAATTATACATGAGCTGATCACTCTTGTGCTCGGCGTCTTTGTAGTGGGATGGGTGGGATGAATGGATTATTGGATGGAAAAATGATGATGGTTGGATGGATGGATGATAGATGGGTGGACGATGGATGGAGGAATAGATGATGAATGATGCATGGATGATGAATGATGGATGGATGAATAGATGATAGATGAGTGATGAATAGATGATGGATGGGTGGATGGATGGGTGGTGGGTGAATGGGTGAGTGAGTAGAGAGGTGGATGGACACAGACGGACAGGTGGATGAACAGGTGGGTGGATGAACAGGCAATAGATGGAAGGACGGTTAGAAGAGTAAAATGATTTCCATGACATGTAGGGCTCTATTAGGCCTTGCAGAGACTAAATAAGAAAACAATCCCTGCCCACTAAAGGTTGTGTTAGTAATAATACAAAATGAGATCAACCCATGACAAGAACAGATGAACACAAAGTGATTCCAGAAGAAAATAAAAGTAGGTGATCCCCAAGCAAAAAGAAAACAGACAAAAGCCTGATGGTGTTACGGCAATAGCCACAAACATTGAGATGACTGATGTGAGGAGGTTGAGTAACCTTCTGCGCAGGAGGAAGTGTCATGGCACCTGGTTTGTGGCCATTAGGACAGATAGAATGTCACACTCTGACACCTGCTAATCTGCCCCAGCCCCAGCCAGTAGCTGAAGCACACAGGCAGAGAGGTGGAGAGCTGGATGACCAGGAGCCAGAAACCCCGGTGAGGACATCAACATCAGGACCTCTCTGGAGCTGTGTCAGAGCTTGGGTGATGGGGCAATCCCAAGCAAGACCCCACAGCCATGGCCGCATGCAGCCTGCTGTGCTCACCTAACACAGCACAGGCCCACAGAGCCACACCACCACTCCCTGCGCAGTGAGAAGGGTCCACGCTGGCCACTGACCAACCCCTGCTGGCTCTCAAGGGGACTCAGATGCCCTCAACCTCCTCTCCATTGCTCAAATCTTCCATGAACCCTTGCAGTCAGAAGGTCACAAAAGGGTTACTCGAGGATGCAATATCCCATTTCAAACCCCCATCAACAGGAGGGAGAGACTCCCCCGTGCCTTGCTGAGACTTCACTTACACCCAACAATGCACACTGTAGGAAAAGATTGTGTCTATCACCGGTCCTGAGAATCCCCTGAAGCCAGTGTCTTCCCTTTGCTCTCCCTGAAGCTCCTGGGGCTGGGAAAAGCTACCCCTATCTCACATGCAGCACCTGTACCACTTGGAGATGGTCGTTCAGGTCCTGAGGACTGGCTGAGTTGTCTGTCGCCCAGCACCCATCTGCCTGAAAAGACAGCCCAGAATGCTGGCTGCACTCAGCATGCGGACCCTGCAGCCCCAGCCCTGGGCACACTCCCAGACCACCAGGGCCACACTGCCAAGTGTAGGTGAGCACGACCCCAGTGCCTGATTGCAGCACAAGGCACGAGTGCGTACACGTGAAGCACATACTATGGGGAGCAGTGTCTGGGGCAGAGAGGAAGAAAGAAAGAAGATTCCTGATTCTGGACAGAAGGGCCACGTGGAGTTAGATCAAAGAGGCAGCAACATCCTCCTCCCCACTCAACGTGGACCCGGAAGTGGGGGTCGGAATGTGGGAGCACAAGAACCAACAGGCACTGAGGGCTTCCCTCTGCTAAGAGCTATGCCAGGGGCTTCGGATGTGAATCCTGATTCAGACCTCATTCACTCTTTCCACTCCTATTTGCTGTGTGTCTACTGTGTGCCCAGCCCTGTGTGTGAAGCTGAGCACAGAGCAGCGGATGAGGCTGGCAGGGCCCCGGCTGCGTGGAGCTTTCAGGCTAGTGAAGGAGACCCAGCCCATCTATTGCACATGAGTTGTTACACTCATGAGTTGTAATACATGCTGCAAGTGGGGAGTCCAGTGCCTTGGGAACAGGTGACAGAGGAACCACACGCAGGCTGAGGCCTTTCCAAAGAGGGGACAGTCATACAAGCTCTGAAATGTACATGAAAATTACCCATGCAAAAGGAGGGCATCTCCAGCAGGACGGCAGCATGGGTGAACCCCCTCCCGCGGAGGCACAGGGGAGAGACAGAAATGAGGGCCAGAGCGACAGAGGCCAGTGGAGAGAGGGGGTACAGTGAAGGGTCATGAAGGATCCTGGATACAAGAACAGAACTTGGGCCTTGATCCTGGGGACCCAGAGGGTGACAAGGGGGCTGAGACAGTGCTGATACTTCACAACCACATCCATGTGTTCTGTGCAGGGGTCTCAAGGAGCAGAGCCCACAGCAGCAGTGTCACCCGGGAACCCGGAAATGCAGATTTTCCACCCCACCCCAGGGCTGCGGAATCACACATCCTGGGGGTGGGAACCAGCTACTGTGCAGCACCAAATTTACAAGAGGAGCTTGTCTTAGCTAAAATATTTACCTCTGTGCAAAATCAAGAGAAGTGGGCCAGACCTCATTTACATTGCTCACTCTCTCAGGTGCCCCAGCTTCCTCCTCCTTCTGAAAAGGCTTCCCAGCATCCCAGCACAGGCTCCCAAGCCCCCACTCCCTCCCCTCCCAAACACATTCGCTTCCTTTTCCTCGTGTTCTTGGTAATCATTGAATTTGCCCTGGCATTTCTGACACAAATTAGATGATGGTTAATACGGCAAGGCTTTAAGAGAAAACCTGAAAGTTCTGAGGAATGCCATGGAAATGAAAGAGAACCATGAAAAAATATGACATTTGGGCAAAGTTCAAAATGACCAGGCACGCTCAGCCTTGAGTGAATGTCACTGTGGGGAGCTGCGGTGACAGTTTTCTAATACACAAGGAACGCACGTAGGAGAAACGGATCCATTTTTCCACTCATCAGCAAGAGCAGAAGGAGAAGGACCATCTTAGGTTTCAGCAGGGAAAACATATGTCATGTGTTTGAGCCATAGGAGAGGAGGAGCTGCCAAGAGGGCCGGTGAGATCATCCTCGCCAGAGACGCTGGAGATGAGATCACAGCGGCCCGGGTCGCCGTCCGGCAGGGTGCCTGGACCACACGGGGTCTGGGCCCTGCTCGGCTCTGTGCAGGGTCTTCCCACTGCCTGACAATGCCATCGCCTGGCAAGGTCTGGATGGGCAGGGCAGATACTAATTCCAGGTTACTATGGTTTGCTTCAGACACCCGGGAATTCAAAGGACGCTATGCATTTCTGCAAAACACTGCATATTGCCTTGTTACTTGGAGGCCACGATACCAGGTATTTGTTTCATGGGAATGCCCATGTCTTCCTTTCCTTTAGCCAACTCCTGTCCTCCCAGTAATAGCAGCAGCAGCAGCAGCAGCAGCAGCATCAACAACAACCGTCCCACAAATAGCAGCCACGAGCTATGGAGCATTGCACTGGGCCAGCGCTGCACACACGCCCTTCACTCACGCCTCACCACCATCCTAAGACCCATTTCACAGATGAAGAAACTGAGCCCTAGGGAGTGCTATGGCCTGTTCACAGCCCCACTGCTGGTCATGGGCAGGATGAGACTTGAGCCCAGGGCTTTCCTGCCCGTGATCATGATCACGTCTCTGTGTTGCCAGGAATGAAGTCTGCACATCAGACAACCAATAAGGGAACTGATGTGAATGTGGCCCCCAAGACCCTCCTGGGCCTGGCAGGGGCTGGCCCATGATAATATCCAGTAGAAAGGAGAACATGAACCTTTTAGGAATCACTCACTCTGGCTCCTCTCCCTGAGACACCACCCCCACCCTGCTCTAGATCTGGTGATATTTAAAACCAAAGCCCTCCTGGAAGGCTCCCACCTCCGCCTGGTCTGGTCTGCGCCACCCCACGCCTTGTCCCACGCAACCCCACTGTGGACCTCAATGAGCCTGCAGGGCTGCTGGCGGCGTGGACGTTCTTCACACATCATCACCCCATCAAAACCAACAAGAGCGGGGTTTCCCAGCAGCCTGCCTGGCCACTGTCCACCATGAGGTTTTTATATGCACCCAGCACTCTCCTCAGAGGGCCCCTGAGTCAAGACGGTCTGCAATTAGAGGGGATATTGTGCAGAGACTGCTATCACGGCTTCAGCTAACCCTGCATCTGATGTTTAACCAATCTTCCCTTCCACGCAATCCTAGGCTCGTCTGGCTTTTCTATTTTTGCCTCTCTCTGGAGTCCTGAGGATGGCTGAAATGGCTTCGACTGCAGACCTGAGGAACCAGTTTTCCTCCGCACTCTGTTGCTGTCTGTGCTGATGCCTTTGCAAGGCTCTCTGGGGCCCCATTCCATTTCAGACGGTTCAGCCAAGGGTCCTGAGCCCCTCCTGACATGGGACTTCAGACCTGAACACCCACCTGGCCCCACTGAAAGAACCACCACAAAACAAGCACAGGAACTGGGGTGCACGGGCGGGCGCGAGGCCAGGCTGAGTACGCATGCTGATGGCCACAGCTGTGCCCCTCACAGGAAGCACCGTAAGGGGAAGCCTGGGTCAGGGCAGGCCATCTGTGAAGCGTGGCCGACACCGAAGCAAGTAAAGGGCTTTCCTGCTATTCAGACGACTCCGGGCTGATGTCAGGCCTGGAGTCAAGTGAATGAAATTTATTCCTTCTTGATGGAAAAGTTGGACTCAAGCCCCAGATGTATATTCCTGGGGAGACTTAATTTTTCTTCCAGCCTCACCAAGCTCAGTGGAGCTTAAAGCAGGCTTTTCCTTCATGCAAAGAGACAGAGAAGGCCCAGAGAACAAAGTAGCCTGAGGCCCTAGGGAGGAGAAGGAGGCCCTTCCAGAGCTTTGCCCTCCAGGCTCCTCTGTCCAAACCAATATGCGGGAGAGTCAGGGCAGGGACGCAGAGATGGCACCCGGAGGTCTGGCCTCATGGCCTCCAGACTGTGATGGGAGAATGTTACGCCCTCTACAGACACAT
The DNA here is from genome assembly GCF_000951045.1 of Mandrillus leucophaeus. Taxonomy (NCBI): domain Eukaryota; kingdom Metazoa; phylum Chordata; class Mammalia; order Primates; family Cercopithecidae; genus Mandrillus; species Mandrillus leucophaeus. Next base: position 1,697,835 of record NW_012102188.1, read on the forward strand.
GAGGATCAACACTCCCGGGTGAATTCAGCCAAGACACACCAACCTTTGCACACATGGGCCAACCCTTAGCTGCTTCTCCAGCAGATGTGTTTGCTCTGAACATCCCGTTCTCCCTGGTCATCTCTCCTGGCTCTATTACCACGATGCCTGTGCTCCACCCCCAGGGTGAGCAGCACACATCTGGGATGTAGATGGGCGGGATCCCCTCTTAAGAAGGGTGTAGAAATGTTCCCTGTGGATGGCCACCTGGCACTCCCCAGCATCTAACCGGGAACCCTGGCCATATTATACCAACTGTGGCTCGAGAAGCTCAGCTCCTGAAATTGTTACGCATCCCTGAGCCACGAGAGAATTCACAGTAGATAAATTAAAATCAGAGTCCACTACCTTCATGGCGCCCATAGCTTGGAAAGCCACAGCTAATCTCGAAGGGGTCAGTGCTGCCAGCATGGCACTGAATCTTGCGATCTTGTTCCTCATAGGGGAATGGTACTGTCCGTCTGGAGCCACGGAACCAAACCTGTGGAAAAGAGAGGGGGGGTTTCACAAAAAAGCAGGACATAGCACCACCAGAAATGACGTCAGGTGGCTCTCATGTGCACACGCAGGGAAGCACTCGGATTTCCCCATCGTGGAACTTCCCCCTTGAGACAGAGAGCAGATAAGGGCAGGGGGAGTCCCTCTCCAAGAGATGCTGAGAAAGGCTTGACTCAAGGGAGGTAGTGGTTTCCTGAGACATTAAACCAGCACCGGAGCCTGACTGTGCAGACCGCGCACTGACCCACTTTTTGAAAACTGAGATGTAATTCACATACCATAAAATGTATCCCTTCAAAGTGTACAATTCGATGGATTTGAGTATAGCCATGAAATTGTACAACCATCACCATGATCCTATTCCAAATCATCTCACCACCCCAAAAAGAAACCCCACGCCACTAGCAGTCCCTCCCCATACTCCCCTCCCTCCAGCCCCTGGTAACCATTCACCTACTTTCTCTCTCTATGGTGCCTGTGCTGGGAAAAAATTCACATAGATGGAATCATATCATATGTGGTCTTCATGTCTGGCTTCTCTCACTCACATGTTTTCAGGGTTCATCTGTGTTGTAGCATGTCAGTACTTCATTTCTTTTCATGGTTGTATAGTATTCCATTGTATGGATATACCACATTTTATTTCCTATTTCCTCAGTTGATGGATATTTGGATTATTTTCCCGTTTTTGCTATTGTGAATAATTATGCTACCGACATTTGTGTATAATTTCTGGTGTGGATATATGTTTGCAATTCTCTTGTGGACAATGTTTTCACACATACCTAGGAGTAGAATTGCTGGGTCATAAGATGATAACTTTACAGTTTTGAGGAATGGCTGAACTGTTTTCCTAGTTGGTGCCACCATTTTGCAGCCCTACCAGCAATGTATAACAAACAGTCCTAATTTCTCTACTTCCTCCCCAACACTTGTTATTGTCTGTCCCTTTAATAAGAGACATCAGCTGGGCATGGTGGCTTGTGCCTGTAATCCTAGCACTTTGGGAGGCTGAGGTGGGCGGATCATCTGAGGTCAGGAGTTCAAGACCAGCCTGGCCAACATGGCAAAACCCCATCTCTACTAAAAACACAAAAATGAGCCAGGCATGGTGGCGCATGCCTGTAATCCCAGGTACTCAGGAGGTTGAAGCAAAAGAATCACTTGAACCTGGGAGGCAGAGGTTGCAGACTGCCGAGATTACACCACTACACTCCAGCCTGGGCGACAGAGCAAGACTCCATCTCAAAAAAGAAAGAAAGAAAGAAAAAAAAAGACACCCTAGTAGGTGCAGAGTGGTATTCGCGGTGGTTTTGATTCGGATCTTCCTAATGGCAGTGATGTGGAGCATCTTTTCATATGCTTAGCAGCCATTTGTAAATCTTTAGCGAAATGTCTATTCAGATTTTTGCTCATTTTAAAATTGGGTTATTTGTCTTTTTATTCTTGAGTTGTAATAGTTCTTTCTATATTCTGGATACTATACCCTTGTGATATTAATATATATGATTTACAAATATTTTCTCCCACTCTGTAGGTTTTCACTTTATTCATAGTGTTCTTCGATGCAAAAAAAAAGTTTTTTACAGCTTTGATGAAGTCCAATTTATCTATTTTTTCTTTGGTTAGTTGTGCTTTTGGTGCCATGTCTAATAGATTGCTTAAACACAGGTCACAAAAATTCACACCTGTGTTTTCTTCTAAGTGTTGTGTAGTTTTAGCTCTTACATTTAGGTCTGCGATCCATTTTGAGTTGATTTTTGTATATGGTAGGAAGTAAAGGTCCAACTTCATGCTTTTGCACGTGGCTACCTAGTTTGTCCCAGCACCATTTGTCAAAAAGACTATTCTTTCCCCATTGAATTGTCTTGGCTCTGCAGTGGAACATTAATTGACTGCAACTGTAGGGATTTATTTCCAGACTCTTCATTCTATTCCATTGTACATATATCTATCCTTATGCAAATATCACACTGTCTTGATTACTTTATAGTAAGTTTTCAAATCACAGGTGTGAGTCCTCCTACTTTGTTCTTCTTTATCAAGATTGTTTTAGCTATCCTGAGTTTCTCGCATTTCCATATGAATGCTGGTGGTCCTAAAAGGGCCTGGGGGACTTTAGCACCCACCAGGATAACTGTGAAGATGCTTTTATTGCTTCCATTTTATTTCCTATCAATTCACAGGAGGAAAATGTTAAGCAGAATTTGGTCCACTTTAAGATTTTTTCTTTTTCTTGTTGCTTTATTTCGTGAATTGACATATAAAAACTGTATACATTGATGGAATACAGTGTGATGTTTTGATACATGTATATAGTGTATAATAATAAAATCAGGGTAATTGGCATATTCATCCTCTGAAGCATTTATCAATTTTTTGGAATGAGGGCATTTAAAACTTGTAACTATTTTGAAATATACAACACATTATTGTTAACGATATCACCCTGTACAATATCACACCAGAACTTATTTCTTCAGTTCAACTCTAACAGTATCCATTGACCAACTTCTCCCCATCCCCTCCTCCTCCCTACCTTTCCCAGCCCCTGGTAACCACTATTCTATCCTCTACTTCCTTATCCTTACATTTGTTTAACTTTTATTTTAAGTTCAAGGGTACAAGTACTGGTTTGTTACGTAGGTAAACTTATGTCATGGGGGTTTGTTGGACCAATCATTTTTAAGTTTTTTTCCCATACAATTTTCTTAAGCTTTTGGCATCCACTACACGTATCTGCTGGCAACAAAAAGGAGCAAAGCATTCAAGGGAAATCCATGGGGAGTCAGGAAGACAGCTGGTTGTGTGCACCCTGATTGCTGGCTTCGTCACAGATTTAACATGACTATGGCTCAAGATTTTTATTGGATGCATGAAATACTGCTGAGAAAATCAAAAGTACTTGGTGTTCCTCAGCTTCTGTGAAAAGCATCATTAACCCCTAGAGCTCCACCCCCAGAACACACCTGCAAGCTGAAAGATGGTGCCTTATCCCCTGCCACTCACAAAGGAAGCAATAGCACCCATCTGTTTATAATGGGGGGAGGGGAGGAAAAAACCTAAATGTCCAACAATAAGAAATTGATTATATAACTTATAAACCATTTATTTAACAGTCTATTATAATGATATTAAAGATGATAATGCATGTGAGTGCTTAGCATTACATAAAAGCATTTGCTATATAATGTTAAATGGAAAGGTTATTTTAAACACAGAATCTAGAAGTGGATCTCGTTTAGTAAAAATCTGACACCTTTCTCTCTTTAGACATATGGGCATAGAGAAAAGCCTGGAAAGACATATATTGAAGTGTAATGGTCATTACGTCTGGACAACAGCATGTTGAATAATTTTACTTTTTTTTTTTCTATCTGCAGATGTATCTTCTCCAATTAGTTGTCAACAAACCTGTAGGGGTAGTTAGGGGTAGACTGCCCAGACACACAGCCCACGAGACCCAAGAACCAAGCCAACTTTGGAGAGCAGTGAGGTTATCTGCACCATTGACCTGAGTAAAGGAGAAACTACTCACTTATCCAGCAGGTTCTCCCTGGGTATCCGAACCTTGTCAAATATTACCATCCCATTGTCCACACCATGCAGACCTCATAAGAATAGAAAGGGGGAATGGATGCAGCATCAGAAGTATTTTCCCTGCTACTTCCCAGGCCTGTTGCCACTAAAATACAAAGCCCCTTATTTTACTTCCAGAATTGTTGGTGCTTTTTCATTTGGGATGGACATGGGGATGCTGTCTGCTGTTTCCTTGATGAGCTGTACCTGTTTCTTCCACCAGCCTGGCCCCTTCCTCCCTAGCGAGAACGGAGGAGAATGGGCTTTCCTTCTGTGCAGCCTGCACGCTTTGGGCATGCAGTGGATGCACACCTACCTCCCGAGCAGTGACTGTGATTAAGAAAGGGAGAGTTCTGGCCGGGCGCGGTGGCTCAAGCCTGTAATCCCAGCACTTTGGGAGGCCAAGACAGGCGGATCACAAGGTCAGGAGATCGAGACCATCCTGGCTAACACAGTGCAACCCCTTCTCTACTAAAAAATACAAAAAACTAGCTGGGCAAGGTGGTGGGCGCCTGTAGTCCCAGCTACTCGGGAGGCTGAGGCAGGAGAATGGCCTGAACCCAGGAGGCGGAGCTTGCAGTGAGCTGAGATCCGGCCACTGCACTCCAGCCTGGGCGACAGAGCCAGACTCCGTCTCAAAAAAAAAAAAAAAAGGGAGAGAGAGTTCTAAGCAACTGCAAGAATGGGAAGCTGAAGACAGAGGCAGGGAAGCAGGCTTGCTCTCCCCAGGAATGCAGTGCTCAAATCCCTCCTCCTTCCCAGTGCTCTCTCCTCTGCACACAGAGCAAACTGTTGACAGCAAATGCCCACAAGACAAGGGAAAACAGCCACGAGGACAGCAGGAAATGGGGGAAGCAGTTGGTAGCGGGGAGGGGTGGTCCTGAAATCTGGCAGACACATTTCCTAAAGATATCTGCCAGAGTCTGGGGTCTTCTCTCTGTGAAAACTTAGAGAGATTTAATTTAGGGGAAAACAATCTGTCTTTAGTAAAGGTCTTTATTCAGAGCTTCACCCCTTGACAAGGACACACGTGCATTTAGCAGCTTACAAGGGCACCAGAGCAGACTCTCTGCCATTGCCAGCATTTTCAACGTCTGGCACGACTTCACAGAACTCAGCCTACCCTTCTGCTCTCAGCAATATTTGACATGCAAGGAACTTTCAAGGAGCCCAGCCCAGCCAGGGTCTCGGTCACCCCCAGGAGATACATCTAAAATCTCACAAACCCACCTGCAGCCATGCCTGCAGTCGTGGCAGTGGACAGTAAACACTAAGGGGCCAGGATGGACTGTCCCCTCCACCAAAGGATGGGCCACTTCTTCCCTCTTCTCTTACTGCTCTTCCTTCTTTTTTTTCCTTCTCTCCCAGTCTCCCTTCCTTGGCTTGGCATGACCTTGGCCATGAGCGGTCCCGGGAGCATACAGGCATGTCCTGATCTCACCAAATGTTATGGGTTAAATTGTGTCCCCCCAACCCCCGCAAAATTCATGTATTGAAGCCCTAATCCTTATACCTGTGTATGTGACCTTATTTGAAGATAGAGTCTTTACAGATGTGATCAAATTAAAATGAGGTCATTGGGGTAGGCTCTAATCTAAATGACTTCTGTCCTTTATAAGATGGGGTAATTTGGAGACAGGCATGCACACAGGGAGAACACCAGGTTAACATGAAGACAACCGTTTACAAGCCAAAGAGAGAGTCCTAGAACAAATCCTTCCCTCACTGCGTCTGGAGTTGGTTCCTGCTGGTGGATTCATGGTCTTGCTGACTTCAAGAATGAAGCCGTGGACCTTCGTGGTGAGTGTTACAGCCCTTAAAGGTGGCACGGACCCAAAGAGTGAGCAGCAGCAAGATTTATTGTGAACAGCCAAAGAACAAAGCTTCCACAGGGTGCAGCGGTTTGCCACTGCTGACTGGGGTTGCCAGCTTTTATTCCCTTATTTGTCCCCTCCCATGTTCTGTTTCTGTCCTATCAGAGTGCTCTTTTTTCAATCCTCCCCACGATTGGCTACTTTTAGATTGCTGCTGATTGGTGCATTTTAGAGAGCGCTGATTGGTGCATTTTACAGAGCACTGATTGGTACGTTTTAAAGAGCACTGATTGATTGGTGCATTTTACAATCCTCTTGCTACAGAGCACTGATTGCTGTGTTTTTACAGAGCACTGATTGGTGCATTTTACAATCCTCTTGCTAGCTACAGAGCACTGATTGGTGTGTTTTACAATCCCAGCTACAGAGTGCTGATTGGTGCATTTTAGAATCCTCTTGTAAGACAGAAAAGTCCTCCAAGTCCCCACTCAACCCAGGAAGTCCAGCTGGCTTCACCTCTCATCACCACTCTTAGAAGGAGCCAACCCTGCTGATACCTTCATCTTGGACTTCCAGCCTGCAGAACTGTGAGACAATACACTTCTGTTGCTTAAGCCCCACAGTTAGTGGTATGGCAGCCCTAGCAAACTAAGGCACTGAGTCAGTCCTCAGGACTCACTAAGGGCCTCATGAGCACAGACAGCAGGCAGGTGGCCAGGGGTGCAAAGAAGAGAGCCACAGCCTGCCCCGTGAGAGCCCCCAAGTCTGAGATGAGAGAAGACAGAATAACACTGTGGACAAAACTGCCTCGTTACTGGAAAATTTGAGAAGCTGGGAGAAACTGAGACCGATGCACGTTCATAAAAGGCAATCTACAACATTCCTGAACAGTTCTACATAAAAGACTTCATGAGGCTTGAAAATCCGGACATCTTCTCTGGGGAAGTTTTCTCCACCCTCACTGTTTCGGTAATGTAAGGTAGGTTACATTCGCCTTGAGTGGGGTGGGGAGCAGGTGGGAAGAGTAAGCACAGGAGAAGGGCACCTGGGGACTCACCCTCCTTGTACATCCTATCAATAGCTGTCACTCCTGGGTACAAGCTTCCATTTTCATCCCGGACAAGAACGATGAAACAGTGGGGCCCTAAGGAAGGCATCGAGATCATTATTATGCTCTCCTTCCTATAGCTTTACTTATTTCCTGGAATGGTATAACATTTCTGTGATTCTCAGACTCACTCAGTTCTACATCTGTGCACCACACATGAGAGCATATAATGTCAAAATGTAATGATAAATTTCTTCATGCATATTAGGAGATAAAGTTTTTACTGAATTACTTACAAGATAAAAGCAGCTCTGTGAAATGGGTTTTCACCAGTAAATAGTACTAATGAAGAGAATTATTCTAGTTGTCTGTGTTGGTAACAAACCTTGAGATCTTCCATCTACGATGAGCTGGGCAAAGACGGCTGCGTAATTCCCGTACATGGCATTTCCAATATACATCTTCTCGGCATTTTCACACGGTGTGTCAATTACAAACTCCTACACAGAAACAGCAGAGCAACAGTGTTTCCCTTCCCATGGCTCATTTCAGTTCCCTGGCTCAAGGCAATGAATACTGTGCAAACAGACCCACAAGGTGCAGGGTGCCGTTTCCAGGGGATTTCACAGCAGAAGAGAAGACAACCGGAAGGTCACCTGGCTCCATGTCTTGAAACCAACACGACTGTGCTATCACCTCAATTCACTTATTCCACCTCCACCTCAACTTTGAAAATGGCTGGAGATTAAAGTGATTTTTCAAGGAATAATCCAATCCAGAAAGTAAGTTGCCAATTTTCAATCTTTAAAAGGTGTTCGTTCTCTCCCTCCCAGTCTCTCCTCTTTATAATGCCGGGCTGACGTGTGTGCTGTTTGGCTGAGCCTGCCTGGCTTTAATGTATAAAGGCTTTCTTCAATTATCTCTCTAGACTACTTCATAGCAAAGTTTTGACCTTTCAATCATCCAACACCAAAACCTCCAAAAGCCCTGGTGGTATGTGCTCAGCTCTCCACACCCCTCACCTCCAAACAGCCCACCTGCAAGATTTCTAAGAAAGGATGGAGCATCCAATGATCTGGGCCCTTAGATGGCTTGTCTCAGGGTCCACATCTGAGAGTTGCATTTCATCTGCCGGTGTTCACTCCTTCTGGGCAAATCACTTGGTTCCTCACTGTTTCCCAGGCCCTGAACCTTCCTGCCTTCCACCAAACAAATGACGTCTTTGTTTAAAAGAAAGCCAAGTAATCGAAGGCCAAAACTGTATGCTTGGATAAAGCAACACCAATAGACAGCCACGACCTATCCCCACCGCTGCTTACAGTATCAGCCCAAACAATTTTTATTGTTATAAAAAGAAATCCCTCATTTAAGCTTTTGAAAATGTCTATTTTCCTGATTAACGAATATAATAATTAAAGTTTCCCAAAAGAGGTTCATATGTTCAAGCGCCTAAAACAGAAGAACTAGTAAATGAGAGTCTTTCCTAGGAGGGAAAAATCTTAGAATGTACCATGCAGTTTGTCTCTGAATATGTCCAAGGATTCCAGCTCAAAATAGTCTGAAACTAACACTGGTCATGAAGAAACAGGAAGAAAATGCAGGGGTTTTGTTCTCAGGCTCAACTCAAAACTCCGTCTTCTCTTTCCTTTTCTCTGGAAGCTGACATAAGGGTCACAATGGAAATGCTCCCCTCACTTCTTGGCTCTCCCCAATCTCTGTTGCCACCTGGGTTACCTTTAAGCCTCTTGCCAAAAAGCAACTGGCCCTGATGCCAGCTCTGAATACAGGGCACCTGGGGCAAGTTGGGAGCCCAGGGGAAATGGCAGAGAGTGGAACTGCACATTTAATTGGAGTTGACAATATTGAAGATGTGACTGAACTAAACCAACAAGCTATTGATCATGCAAAGATTGTCTCAGATTTCAGACTATAAAGTACATAGACAACGCTTTCCCGCTGGCCAAGAAATATAGTCTTGAAGCCTAAGAAAACATTCTCTGACAGATGTTTGCACAGGGAAACTTTTAACATGTGCGAGAGCTTTTCAGAAACATAAACGGACATGCTGGATCTTTTTAGGAGACGTCTCTGGAGGCCACCCTTGTCTTATCAGGGCAGCCAGGGCTTCTCAAGGAGAGGCATTACTTGAGGCTGAGTGCAGTGAAAAATAACAGCATAAAAATACAACCCATGTGGGTGGGGGCATGCTTACACCCAGGGTAAGAAAGTGAAGTGGCAGAGGAAACACTGGCCTGGCAGAAACCATCTGGTGGGATGGGGAAGGGAGAAGGAGGCCACTCGTCCCATAAACATTTGCTACGCTCTGGGAAAGGAGGTTTGTCACTTCTGGCAAAATGCTTGATTTGGAAAGTTTGCATCAGCCAAAACCCTGGCGTTAAAGCTGCATCTAAATAACGCACACCATGTGTGTCGGTTTCTGTAATAATTATCTGTTGAAGGCCAGCAAAATGGTTAGTGTTGTAGGCACTAAAAATGATGCCTTTGGCCAGAGAGTTCATAACCTCATTTATTTTTGCTATTTAGAATAAAGCATAAAAACAAAACTCTCTCTTATCTCTTAACTATCCATACCACTACCCAATCCACCTCCCAAAAATAAATGTGAAACAACCAACCCACAAGAATGAATAACCAAAACATGTAAGAGATTTAAATGGTCCTGGGGGACAGATCACTTATTTAATAAGCTCTAGCATTTTGAAAGGGAAATGAAGGGGAAAACACAGAACCCAATGAAGGCAGAAATCCATTCCTGCTATGTCAGTTCTCGGTGGTATGAGTTTATGATGGGATTGTTCTCTCTCCCAGCCCCACGGGAGATGGTGTTCACCAGAGGCCCCTCGTCATTATGATTGCAACTTTGCAGGTCCCCTGTCAGACAGTGGCAGCTGCTGAGGCATGCCAGGTAGCTAAGTCATTTATGCTGTTTGGGGAAAATGGGACCAACACAGGAAATTATTTTTGTAAAAAAGTAATAATTGTAAGAAGAAACAAGTAAATAAAAGCTGTGGGTGTTTTCCCCCATCAATGACAGCAAGGTGACCTCAATACCATGGCTTCAGGAGAGGAAAAAAATCGGCCAGCCAAAAGCCAGAGGATGTTATGTCGGCACGCCACCACTGGCAGAAAAGCCAAGCTACTGAGGGCAGTCCCAGCCGAACCTAACTCACCATTAACTGCATAGCCAGAGTCAGCTGCTTAACCTCTATGAGCCTCCATTTCCCCATCTCTAAAGTAGGGACAATAATGCCTTTTTATAAGATTACAGAACATTTGAAATGATGTTACAAGTAGACTGTTTAGCCTGGTACATGGCACATCCGTGCTCAGTTTACAGGACCAGTTTAATGATGCGTTTCTGGAACTGTTGCTGGGAGGAAACATAGAATAACTACACAGAGGGAGTTTGATACAGAGCATGGCACTTCGTAAGTGGTCAGTATAGGGTAGTGCTTATTCTTGTTCTTACTATGATCTTGGACATCACTGGCTGCTGGAGAGAACTAACATCGGGGCAGGAGGAAAAGCAGGGCATCCTCCAACATACCCCACCCCTGCATCTGTCATTCCAGACGCTGGCCACCTCCAACCAGCATTTCCGGGTCAGGAAACCCGCTAACAAAAATTCACACGCTCAAGGACAAACTGCAAAAATAAAGAACAGATGAAGCAGAGCAGCCACACGGCCAGGCGGCACCCGCAGCCACGCTCGGGCACGTGCTTGCACACACCGACTGACACAGCTTCATTTCTAGAAAGAACCTCAACATTTGTTTATCCCTTTGTAGTTCTTAGGAACACCCAATATCAAGCAAGAAACTAAAAAGGAGAGTGAGATAAGCACACAGTCACTTTCTTTTTTGGTGGGGAGCAGGGGCAGGTGTGTGTAGGAGTTAAAGAGATGGGAATGAGGGTTACAAAGCAGCGTCCCCAGGGTATGTTGTGACCCACTGTGGACAGAGCTAGCAATGTAGAGAGACTTAGCCAACATCTTTTTAATTAGCAAGAAGGGAATGGAAAGGAAGAAAAATAGAGAAGAAAAAGAAAGGAAAAGAAAGAGAAAGAATGAAAAGGAAAAACCTCAGCATTGACCACACATAGTAAAGGTAGAAGAGTCAGACTGTTTGGTAACACTCTTGTTTCTGTTGTCATGTAAAATGTCAATGCAGGTCACGGTGAGGGACAGCGCGTGATCCCAGTACAGAAGACTCAGCTTCTGATAAGGTGGCCCCAGCACAGTGCCCTCCTGACACAGGGCACAATGGAGAGGACCAACAAAGGCATCTCCTCCAGTCCTTTCCTGCTACTGATACCAACGAGAACAAAATGGCTTTAGTGTTGTTCTCTTGGAGTTATGACAAGGGATTACATTCACAAGTGCACACAAAGTGCTTGCAGCAGTGTTCAGTCTCAAAGGCACCATATAAATGTTGGCTGTGTTGGGTTCATGAAGGCTGAGCACATATCCACCTCTATTAAAACACTTAGACATTTGATCCGAATCTCAGCTCCTGGGGCCAGAGAGCACACACAGAGGGTGTGAAGCTGGACACAGAAAGAAGGAGATCTGGTTCTGTTCAGGTTTTCTGCTGCCCTGGACGGCAGAAGAAGGACAGATTCCTCACCTGGGCAGAGAGGTCAACGGTGGCTTCGGTCTGGATCCCTCTCACATTGCTCCCATGGCCCCTCTCGGTCATTGCAAACATCCCAGTGTATTTCTGCTCCTGGAGTTTAACCAGACGTTAGAAGGGAATTAGCTGGTCAGGCAGCTGCTCCAAATGCAGACCCCTTGGGCCATTAAGAAAGGTGGTGAGAGAGGGACAGGTGTGTTGGAGAAAACTATAAAAATGCAGTCTGATGACAGCAAACGTGAGCTTAACAACATGACAGGCTCAACGCAATATAAAAAAGATAGTCTCAGAATTCTCACTGTCAACAAGATTTTTGCTGACACAAATTCTGTTTTATTTTATTTTTCTTCAAAAACACACACACACACACACACACACACACATGCATATCTATCTACTACAGATTTTTAAGGCTCTCCATAGAAGACCGATATTGAGGAAAATACCATACCTGGAGAGGCTAAAACCACTTAGTAACATGTTCAGGGCTTCCGACATTCCTGATAGCACCACCAAATAGCCAATAAACTATTCCACACTGGAAACAAGGACAATACAAACCATCATTAGCAATAGTCAGTAATCTAAAGACAATTCAATCCACGGCCAAACTCCAATTAGGGAGCAGCTCTTCAGCCCCCTGTGCTTTACCTAAGCCCTGCAAGTGGCCTGCTTCTTTGCCCTTCCTCTTCACTGCCTGGTGAGCTCCAGTTTCTCTCTACAGACATGGCTCATGAGTCACTCAGGACCGACACAGAAAGTCAGTCCTCCATCCTCAGGCCTCCCAGATCCCCCCCCATCAAATGAATGCTCCGAACACTCATTCTGCTTTGTCCTCTCAGGATCTAGCTGAGGGCCTGATGCAGAAGACATGTAACAAAGTGCGTGTGCAATGACCCTCGATGCTGACCCCTGTCTGCGGAGGTGAGTCTGCCATGAGAAACAGTGTTTCCTTACAGGAAGGTGGATGGAAGAGGCAATGCTGCAAAACGAGCAAGCATGCAGCTTGGGATGAGCGCCCTGGGTTTCCATCCCAGTTCAGCTACCCACTGGCTGCAGGATCTCGGACAAATGACATAGTAGTCTCAGCTTCCTCATCTGATAAATGAATGATGTGAGTACCCACTTACTGAGCTACTGAGCTTATAAGCTCATTGACTCTCACAACAACCCTGGAGAGAAAGCATCATCATCCCCATTTAACACCAGAAACTGGGATTCACAGAGGGAAAGTGTCTCACCCAACGCCACATCCTCAGAAAGTGGGAAGGGCTGAGGCTGAAACCCAAGCTACCCAATGCCTTATAGTACTTCATATGGTGGCCATCAGGATTCAGTGAGAGTCAACTGCCAAGCCCTTTGCTTGGTCTTTTGTGGGGTTTTGGTTTTTGTTTCTGTTTGTTTTTAAGAGACAGGATCTCACTCTTTCAGCCAGGCTGGAAGGCAGTGGCATGATCATAGTTCACTGCATTGTCAAACTCTCAGGCTCAAGCGATCCTCCTGCCTCAGCCTCCTGAGTAGCTGGGATTAGGGACTACAGGCACACACTACCACACCTGGCTAACTTTTTTTTATTTTTAGTAGAGATGAAGTCTTGCTATATTGCCCAGGTTGGTCTCAAACTACTGATCTCAAACAATCCTCCCACCTTGGCCTCCTGAAGTGCTGGGATTACAGGCATGAGCCACCATGCCCAGGCTGCCTGGTCTTTTGTAAACCCTGGAAAAGTGTCACTGACAAAGAGAAGGAGGAAGAAAAAGAGGATGAGGATAAGAAGGAGAAGGAGAAGAAACAGGAAGAGGCAGAGTGGCTTGAGCAGGGTCGTTTGGAAGGAGCAGGGTGACTGACTGCGAAGACAAAAGAACTTGAATGTAGGGATATTTGCTGTGTCTGCAGGTCAGAGTTCCTTCCCCCTCCTAGCTATACAACCCCAATTTTCATCTGGGGAGCCCTCCTCCCCTAGAATCTGTCCAAGTGGTTTGTGGGTGATGTTGACCCCACCCCCAGCTTTAGGATGAGTTGGGAGCCCAGGACTGGCTGATCTGGCCAGACATGGCTCTCAGGATGGATTCACGATCTGGGTGGGTCCATTTGGAGTGGAAGCCAGGACACAAGGCTGAGCTATTGTGGAAGAGAAGCCCTCTTTTGTGATGCTATGGAATCTGGAGGGATGGAAGCCTGGGGCCGTATAGCCACGAGCTAGGGAATGAAGCCAAAGTATGAGGACCAGGTTAGGGGAAGGAGGCAGAATTGAGAGATGGGAGAGACCAGGTCATGCACACCCAGACCTGAAGCCTGGTACACCCTGGACTCCTGACTTACAGGAGTAAAAGCAGCCAATACGTGCCTTTTTTGCTTAGGCAAGGTTAGCGTGGACTTTTTTCCTGGGGTCACTGCATCTGGATGAGCTCTCTGTTCATACCCCATGTGTATGAACAACCCGGTATTAATTTTGTGAAACGGTACTGGATCAACTCTAGCAGCTCAGACCAGTTAACACGCTCTGGCATCAGGACAGACGAATTTCACTAATCACATCTGACATGTGAAGTGCTTTTCATTTGGAGAATCATAAAATATCCTGGGAAGATGACTCACACCCCGATGACTCAGCTCACTTCTCTACAGAATCATCGCGGGCACTGCAAATTGCATTACTAATTCCAGCATGGGAAATGGAAGCAACCCAAATGGTACATGTTTTTTCCCTAAACCATCCTGGGAGTTAAGTTTTAAAAAAATATTTTTCTAAAACTAAAACAAGTTAGGTTTTCCACCTCTAAATCTCTTTGGCTGGTGCCTAATGCACTCTTGACAATATATTCCTCTTCTAGGTTTTAAATCCTTTCCTCCTCTTTAGGAAGAGGCAAAAAAAAAAAAAAAAAAAAAAAAAAAACTAGAGCATTTTATCCACATTTTGAAAGCCCCATTCACTAAATGTCTTAGCAGCACCCTAGGCTGTGGAAGTGAACCTGTAAGTTTGCAGGAAACGGCAGCCGTTGACAGAGGCAGTGACTGCGTGACCTCAATCCACACAGTCAGGTGAGGTGTGGGGTTCATTTCCCACAAAAGTCACATTCTCTGAATGGCAGCTAATCCAACCAAGCTGGGCCAAATGCAGGTGGAGCTCCTGGGGATTGGAAGTGGAGGGCTCCCTGGCCTGACATGCTTTCAGCAGCTGCCTTCTGGGAGGGGCATGGGCCCCAGCCCACAGGCCAGGAAGGAGGCAAACAGGGAAGCGGGGAAGTAGAGGGATTCAGGGTAGATTCTGGAGACAGAGTTGATGGGATGGATTTGGGAGGAGAAGGAAAGAGAGGACTCCGGGAGACACCTGGGTCTGTGGCCTGAGTTTCCGGGAGGATGGAGACCCATTGATTGCAGTACAGCAGCTTGGAGGAGGGGCTGAGAGGAGCCAGAAGGAGGGTATGGACTCCTTAAAACAGAAATGCTGAGGCTGATGGGAGGTAGGCATCAACCCATCACGTGGGAGTGTCGTAGAGTGTCCTCCGAGAGGACACTGTGGCACTCCTGTCAGACTCCCCAGCGTCCTGGCAGACCTCAGGGAACAGGACACAGAGAGGACCATTTGCTCTGAGACAGACTGCAAAAAGCAGTGGTAAGAGGGAAAAAGTAGAGTTGGCTGGGGGACACCCAATGAAAACTCGAACTTCAAACATGCACCCACCTTGTTTGAGAAAGCCTCCTCTCTCTTTTCTCACTTATCAGGAGAAGAAAAGGGACAGCCATGACATCGAGCACATGAGGTAATGATCACAACATGCCCAATGAGGGCCAGCAGCAGCCTCCAGAGGCCACAGTGTGAGACAGCTGAGGAGTGGGAGGTGCAGCCAGGACAGGTCACAGGGGCTAAAGGATGGGGCTATGGCAGGGCTTCCTAGCTTCTAAATAAAGACTAAAAGGAGACATCCTGAAGTGGAAGGGAAATCTGGTGTGTTACAGCTGAGAAGGCAGGCTGGTATCACCTCAACCTACCAATGAAGCCAATACCTGGAAGACCGTGGAGTTGGGCCCCCAGCCATGTCCCAGGAGGTTACAGTCCCCACCACTTATGGAGGCTCCTGCTACCTACCAGGCTTGGCACGGAGATCCTTGCAGGCATTACTGATTTAAATCTACACATAGCCTGTGAATGGGCATTAGCAATGCCATCTTTACAGAAGAGAAAGCTAAGGTACATACGTACAAAGGAACATCCCAAAAGTGTGGCTGGGAAGTCCTAGAAGCAGAATGTGCAACTGTGTTGTTCTGAGTGTGCCCCTGCCCCAATGGACCAGTGAGGTCTGTCCCGTGGGCAGGAAGCCTCCTGGCTTCCCAGCTGCAATAGGCCAGGCTGTTCCTATACTACAGCCCAACAAGGGTCTCCTAAAGAGACTTCGAGTGTATTCAGGATCTCCTAATTCCAAGAGCAAATTTCCACAAATGGAAAACTGGAAGTGTTTTTTGAGACAATGGGGACTCCAGAAATGGACTGAATTTTGTCCTTGCAAAATTAACATGTTGAAGCCCTACCCTCTATGTGATGGTATTGGGAGATGGAAACTTTGGGCAATGAATGATCAAGGTTAGATGAGCTCATGAGAGTAGGACTCCCATAATGGGATTGGTGCCCTTACAGAAGAGGAAAAAAGAGCAGCACCTCTCTCCACCAATGAGGACACAATGAGAAGGTGGCTGTCTGCAAGCTAGGAAAAGAGCCCTCACCAGGACCTGACCATGCTGGCACCATGATCTTAGACTTTACAGCCTCCAGAAAGGTGGGAAAATAAATTTCTGCTGTTGAACTCATCCAGCCCATGGTATTTTGTTATAGCAGTCCAAGCAGGCTATGACAGATAATAGGATGGTTCAAATAAGGGAAAACAGAACAGCCATGGAGAAGCAGAAAAGGAAGCATGTCTCATTTCTTTCAGCTTCAGTTAGAATCCTTCCAGATTGCACCCATGTTTTTGGCAGGAAACTTGGGCTGGCTCACAAGCTAGAGTGGGGCTTCAAAGCACCAACAAAGACAATCTTTTTCCCTGCCATTTTGTTAGTGTGCCCACCCCTTTCGCTGTGAGCCACTCTCAGAGCCAGCCCACAGTCCTGCCAGTACCTGGCTGTGCGAGTACAAATGAGTTTGTCCAAGGTGTTCAGGGAAATGCAAAGCCACTGGATAAACAGACCTGGAGAGAGAGAGAGAGAAAAGGGACTTGAACATGCAGGGCACAGCTGATGCTGATGAATTGATGCTGGCGCCCCTTCCTCAGGTTGACAACCAGCGCCTGTGAAACGCAGGGACCACCAGTGGCTCTTGAGCTGGCAGGGGGATCTGGGGAACCCCCGACTGATCCAGAGCTCACAGGAACTGTTCCCAGCACGCCACATGCCCTCCTGGCATCTCCTCTACCACCAATAGAAAAGAGCCATGGTCCTCCTGGTCAGGACTTGGGGGCTGCGCAATCTATAGGTTCCTCTAATTGTCTCGGATTTCCAAGCTCCAGGAAAAAACAAATCTCCCACAATTACTGATGTGTGGGACAGCATACTTAATAATATTTTTAATTGTCATTTTTATTTGTGGTAAAATATATATAGCATACAGTTTGCCATTTTAGCCACTTTCAAGCATACAATTCAGTGGCATGAGGTACAGTCACAACGTTGTACAACCATCACCACTATTTCCAAAACTTTTTCATCATCCCAAACAAAAACTCTGTACACTAAGCAATAACTCCCATTCTCCCCTCCCTCCAACCTCTCGTTACCTCGAACCTACCTTCTGTCTTTACGGATTTGTCTATTCTAGACATTTTATATAAGCAGACTCACATAATATTTGTCCTTTTATGTCTGACTTATTTCACTTAATAATTTCAAGGTTCATCCACATTGTGGCATGTGGCGGAACTTCATTCTTTTTTTCGGCTGAACAATATTCCATTTGTTTGTGTGTCTATACCACATTTTGTTTACCCACTCCGCTGTTGATGGAAATGTGGCTTGTTTCCAGTTTTAGCTATTGTGAATCATGTGCAATGAACATTGGCATGTTCCAGCTTTTAGCTATTGTGAATCATGTGCAATGAACATTGGCACACAAGTACTGTTTCAGTCCCTACTTTCGATTATTTGGGGTATATATCCAGTTAGTGGAATGCTGGGCTGTATGGTAATTTTTATGTCCTACTTTTTGAGAAAAAACCATATCGTTTTGACTTTATATATTTACTTAATACTCAAGTATTGACACCTATTATGTACCAAGAA
Source organism: Mandrillus leucophaeus (assembly GCF_000951045.1). Taxonomy (NCBI): domain Eukaryota; kingdom Metazoa; phylum Chordata; class Mammalia; order Primates; family Cercopithecidae; genus Mandrillus; species Mandrillus leucophaeus. Next base: position 1,715,735 of record NW_012102188.1, read on the forward strand.
TGAAAAGGTTATAGTTTTCAAGGAGTTTTCCCTCTCTTGGTAGTGAGAGCCATAAAGTAATTCCATGAGTAAATACATAGATTCAAAATGGGTGCACGTTATGGCAGAAAACTATAAGAAGCAAAGACAGGTGACAGCGAGTGGATGGGACTCAAGTTCAAGGCTTGAGAGGGGCATCCCTCTGGGAAGGACACATTAGCTGGGGCATGAAGAATGAATAGGTGTCAGCCAGGAGAAGGACAGGAAAGACCAAGCTAGGGCTGGGAGCAAGTGGTCCAAAGGTGGGTAAAAGGAACCAGGAAAAGGGGAGAGTGGAACAGACGTGACCAGGGCCACACTTGCAAAGACCCATGGGCAACATCAAGGATTAGACGATGTTTCTAAAGCATAATGGGAGGGAAGAGGTTTTAAGCAGGAGAGTGGAGTGATCAGAGAAGTATTTCTTATTTTTCTGAGACGGAGTCTGGCTCTGTCACCCAGGCTGGAGTGCAGTGGTGCAATCTCGGCTCACTGCAAACTCTGCCTCCTGGGTCCACGTCATTCTCCTGCCTCAGCCTCCCAAGTAGCTAGGAGTACAGGCACCCACCACCACGCCTGGCTAATTTTTTGTATTTTTAGTGGAGTGGAGGTTTCACCATGTTAGCCAGAATGGTCTCGATCTCCTGACCTCGTGATCCACCCACCTCAGTCTCCCAAAGTGCTGGGATTACAGGTGTGAGCCACCGCACCCGGCCTCAGAGACATAATTCAAAGGACTTTTTAAGTCCTTGCCAGTTTCCTTCTAGGATACTCAGGAGTTTTCAAAAATTTCATTATGGAAATATTCAAACAAAATAGAAGCATCTAATGAACTCAAGGATGGCCAGTTCATGGTCCATTTTCCTTCATCTCCCTCCCTCCGCCACCCCTACATACTTTCCCTTCCTATACCCCAGGTTATCTTGACGTTTATCCCTGACATCATATATCATGTCTTCCCTGAATATTTCCAATACATATGTAAAAGATTCAGATTCTTTTTAAAACATAGCCCTAAAACCATTATCCCACCTAAAAATATAATGATCATTCTCTAATATCGTCAAACGTCCAATGCTCAGGTTTCCCCAACTGACACATAATTTTTCATTACAAATAGTTTGTTGTTTGAACCAGGATGTCAATAAGACACATGCACATTGCAATTGGTTAAAATGCTTCTTAAGTCTGCTTTATGCCACAGGCTGCCCCTTCCCTCATTCATTCAGACGATCCCTGTGAAACTCCACGGACTAGGCTCAGTGCAAGACCCTGGAGACCAGAGGAGAGGGCTCCCCACCCAGAGAGCTGCCACCACCTGTGGAGCTGTCCTCATGGTCACAATCCATGGAGGCTTGCTGAAGACAAAGTAGATGGCAGAGTAGGGTGGGGGTGCAATATGGTAAAAGCACAAACTGGGGATCATGAGAGTCTGGACCAGGATCCTCTGATATTTCTGAGAGGGGATTTATCTATTTATCTGTTGCATCTCAGCTAACTGCTCTCTCTGAAAGCCACAGTCAACCCATCCAAGAGGGAGGAGATCGTGCCTGGCTGAAATCATAGTGGGCCCAGTCTTCCTGGAAAAACCTGATGGTGGACACCCTCACGACAAGATGGCACTCACAGATTTCTTTGGTTTTGATTCCTACCTACCAATAAACAATGTTCACACCAAACTGAAATCACCACCATATTGGACTCACTGCCAACTAACCTGGCTTCTTGTCTGATCATTCTGTCTTCATGTTCTAGTGGTAATTTCTCCTCTTTGGGGACATCAGGACTGGGTGTTTGGATATGAGGAATTATTTTGAGACCCAGTGGTGTTCAGGGAGGAAAAGGAGGGCCCCATGAAGGACTCTCTGCTGGAAGGCTTGGGCAGCATGAGGGGCTGCAGCAAACATGCCCACCTGAGCTATTCTGTTCGCCTTCCTTGGTAAGCTGGAACATGCAAGATAATTGTCTTCCCTCAAGACAATAAGATGCCATTTTATAACCATTTACAAAAAAAAAAATGGAGAAATCTAAGAATTCCAAGTATGGGAGAGGACATGGATCCACAGGATCCGATTACATGCTGTTGGTGGGAATGTGAATTGATGCACTAACTTTGGAGAATAGATTAACACTACTCTTTAAAGTTAAGCATTCATTCATCCTGTAACTAGCAATTCCATTCCTAGTTGAATACCTAAGTGAAGATTTTACCCATGTTCAACACCCAGACGTGGACAACAGTATTCACAGCAGCACTTTTTACATTAGCAAAATTCCGGAAACAACATGAGAAAGTGGCTGAATAAATGCTGCGGTATATTCACACAAAGGAATATTATACAGTGGTCAAAAATGAACAATCTTCCATTGCTATGTCATTCCCCAAATGGCAAAACTATAGAGATGGAGAACAGATTAGTGGTTGCCGAAGGACAGGGGTGGAGTGGAGGCCAAATGAACTATAAAGGGGTAGCACCTGGAAGTTTCTTTCTGATGACGGAACAGTTCTCTATCTTGATTGTGGTGGTGGTTACATGAATCTACATATAGCATCGAACTGAATAAAACTACACACACACACACACACACACACACACACACACACACAACTGAGTACATGTAAAAACCACTGAAATCTGAACAAGGTCTATGTCCTATTTAACAATGCTGTACTAACATTGATTTTCTGATTGTACATTGCATTACTGCTATATAAGATGTCACCATGACTAAAGGGTTCTCATGACCGCCATGGAGAGAACTTCTCCTAGGACGAGGCTTCGGCTGACAAAATTCTTTGTTTTTCTCTGCCTGAAAACGTGACAGACTCAGTATCAAGGTTTCCTTATGGTTTTCTGACTTGTTCAATTCACAGTTTTTATAACAAATGCATGTTACTTTCATAATAAAAAATAAACACAATAAAAGCAATTTTTAAATTAAGAAACAACTCCATCATTCTACTAAAGTAAACATTTTCATCTTTTTTTTTTTTTAATGTGGCTTTCTGGTCTCTTAGTGTTAAAGACTCTTCTTATACAATAGTCAACTGCATCCACATGGAGGCCAGCCTGCGACCCTGCAACCGACTCGCCTCGTGCCTTGCTTTGCCTTCTCCAGGTTTGTCCCTCCCAGCTCCTGGTGTTCCCCTTACAGGCTGGCACCCCCACGGTTCTGCCCAGCTCCTCCAATGTGTGCCACAGCCTGCAGTCTCTCTGCATTGATGCCCCAACCAACAGAGAATGTCTGGGTGGAGCTCTGTCGACAATCTTTTGTTGTTTTGTTTGTTTTGTAGAGACAGGGTCTCGCTATGTTGCCCAGGCTGTACATGAACTTCTGTGCTCAAACGATCATCGTGACTCAGCCCTCCAAGAAACTGGGACTACAGGCATGTGCCACGGCACCCAGCTTCAGTGACAATCTTGATGTGAGAGTGGAGGATTGGGAAGTGTGAGAGCATTCTGGACACAGGAAAAGCAGTATGTCTACTTTGTAACTATAGACCATCTCAGGGCTTTGATGATTTAAAAATCATGGGGTCCCAATCCCCTCTCCTCACTCACTGTACACAACAGCAACAAATCCCAAGGCTATATGAACACACTCTTCTCCACCAGTGATAAATGAGGCATGTCAGAAACACTGTACAGGTTTCATTTTAAAAATTCAGAGGCAGCCAGCATTTCCTTAGAAGGTGGTGGGCCCTTGAGTGGACAAAGTGCAGTTGTCCGTTGTTGAAATCAGTGCCAGTTGTCCTTGCTTGCCAGTCTCTTCTGAGATCCAACCAAAAAAAGGTGCTTGTTACCCATGTGTGTATGTGTATGTACGTGTGTGTGTGTCTGTGTGCACATGTGTCCATGTATGCATGTATCTATATGTGTGTGTGCATCTGTATGCACATGTGTGTGTGTGCGAGTATGTGTGTGTATACACTGCTCTACCAGCAGCAGGATGATAACTAACTTTCCTTGAATGACTCTCGGTTTCCACATTGGCTAAAGCTCTCACCCCAAACACACTCTAGATTTTTCCCTCTCAAAAGTTTTTGCAATGTTTCTCTCAAGCATTATTTGATCAAACAGTAGGCTGTGTATGTGTGTGTGTGAGTGTGAGTGTGTGTGTATACACTGCTCTACCAGTAGTAGGATGATAACTAACCTTCCTTGAATGACTCTCAGTTTCCATACTGGCTAAAGCTCTCACCCCAAACACACTCTAGATTTTCCCCTCCCATAGATTTTTACAATGTTTCTCTCAATCGTTATTAATTTGCTCCAACAGCAGGCTGTCAAGATTTATTACTCTTACCATGGCTCCAACCCAATGCATCTTGTATTGATTATTTCCTAAAATATCTCCAGGCTTGAGTATATAAACCACTGCGTGACTCCAGCTTCAGTTCACACTGCTGAAGTTATTACCAACAAATAATAAAGGACAACTAAAGCAGACATTTGCAGACTTTTTTAGAGGGCCCAAGTGTCCTTTGTTGCAAAGATCCTCACAACATTCCTACACAGGAGGCTAACAGGACAGGAAAGACTGACCCCATGTAACAGATAGGAAATCCCAGGCTCAGGGAGGCCAAATGACTTGTCCCACGAGAGTCACCTGGTAAGCGGAGAGCAGTATCCTGTATCAGAATCCGAAGCTTCAGGTTTCTCATCTGGATGTCTTGCCACCGGCCCTCCCTGCTCCTCATTATTAAGCCAGAGGAAGTCTTGGGACTCTGAGTGACCCAGCCTTCCTCATCGGTCCACCCCTATTTTTCACCACCAGCCTTGTTCCCAGAAAGCACCTGACATCAACCTGTCTTGGGCCCCCAGTTCATCTTCCTGAGAGTCACCCTCTCTGGAATCATCACAACAAACCCTTCCTCGTCACCAGCTCTGTTTTAGCCAAACTGAAATCATCAGGAGTAAGCACAGCCCCCTGAATTTCCAACTATTCATAGCTTTCTTCATATTTCATTCTCTTCACGTACACTGTCAATGCAGGAGTATGACTTTGCCCTTAATAGTGTCCAACTGCAGTCACTTTTACTCACCACTTTGAAATAAATTGCAAGGACATTCACTGAAGAATCAACTCGAAATTTAGCCATCCTAGAGCATTATAAATTGTCTTGACAATTACTTCCCTTCTCTTGTCTCTGCAGGAGATAGTGATCTTTGCTATTAGATCTGATGGGAAATGACAATAGGAGTTTGCCATTAATTCTCTGACGTTGATTTAAGCATATATTTGTACTCATCCATCTCCAGATGCCAAACCAAAGTTCCAGAACTGAGAACAGGCTTAATAAGAATGACTGCCTTACTGGTATACATTTTAACATCTTCTTCACACATAAATTCCCTATTTTCTTCAACTCTTATTTTATTCCTGATTAATTGTTCTTAATTAAAGAATGTCTAATATTGACAAGTTTCACCTCTCATTAAAATGGCAGCACTAACTGAATGGTCTATGATGATAATGATCAATCAATAGTTATACTAACTGAATGGTCTATGATGATAATGACCAATCAACAATTATGTGCTTTTCTACATTCATCTTTGCAGCAATTCTACTGTATCAATAACTGCCTTCATTTACACTTAATATATTCAAACCAAATGCAATCTCCATAGTAGCATGTAAGTTTTTAGTGATTTTAAATAATAATTCCATAAATGTATGAATACTATACCAAGCTTATAGTTTATCCTAAATTACAGCCCATGCTATTCACATGCATACTTAATAAATTCAGCCTCAGAGGAAAATAGCTTTTCTTAAAATACTCCCCTTTCTTTGTAGAGCACTTGATGTAACAGATCATTGTGATGTAATAATCTGCTATAAACTCTGAAAAAATGTATGTTTTTATATTTTTACATCTGAGCTGTCTTTCCTCTGATGTTAGCCCACACGGCCTCCTTTGCCAGCTCTAAGCACGACTCTCACCTCCTGGGCTAACCAGCCCTGGCCTTCCCTCCAAAAGACCCCATGTCTGGCCACTTCTTTTTTTTTATTTTTTTATTTTTTTATTTTTATTTTTGTATTTATTTTTTTGAGATGGAGTCTCATTCTGTCACCCAGGATGGAGTGCAGTGGCGCGATCTTGGCTCACTGCAACCTCAGCCTCCCAGGGTCAAGCAATTCTCCTACCTCAGCTTCTCAACTAGCTGGGATTACAGGCACATGCCACCACGCCTGGCTAATTTGTTTGTATTTTTAGTAGAGATGGTGTTTCACCATGCTGGCCAGTCTGGTGTCGAATTCCTGACCTCATGATCTGCCCGCCTCTACCTCCCAAAGTGCTGGGATTACAGGCGTGAACCACTGCACCTAGCCAAGTCTGGCCACTTTTTACATCTCTTCAACACACTCTTGTGCCCTGGACTATAGTAACAGCCTCTTGACTGGCCTCCTGTGTCCACCCTGCCCCAAACATCAGCCACTATGAGCTTTTTATTATCAGTTATTATTAAGGTAAAATTTACAGCCAGTGAAATGCACAGAGCTTAAGCACATGAGTTAAGTTCAATTATTTACCTGTGTAACCATCACATCAATCAAGAGCACAGGGCATTCCCTTCCCCCAGCAGGCATCCCCATGCCCCTCTGCAGTTAGTACCCACCTTCACAGGCAACCACTGTTCTCTTTTGTTTCTTTGTTTCTTAGAGATGGAGTCTTACTTCATAGCTCAGGCTGGAATGCAGTGGTGTGATCGTAGCTCACTGTAGCCTCAAACTCCTGGGCTCAAGGGATCCTCCTGCCTCAGTCTCTTGAGTAGCTGGGATGACAGGTCTGCCATCACAGACAGCTAATTTTTTTTTTCTGGAGACAAAGGTCTCACTGTGTTGCCCAGGATGGTCTTAAATTCCTAGTATCAAGCAATCCTCCTGCCTCAGCCTCTCAAAGTGCTGTGATTACAGGCATGAGCCACTATCGCCCCCAGCCTCACACTTCTTTTTGTATTACCACCCACTAGTTTGGCTTGTTCTTGAAGTTACACAAGCAGGAAACAGTATATGCTCTTCAGGGTCTGCCTTCTTCCATGCAAAAGAGGTATCTGTGTTAAACTAAGGATATCCATAGTTCATTATCTGAATGGTTTCCATCTATGAATAGTTCATAATTTGTCTAAACGAAACTCTTTAGTGAACATTTGGCTGGCTTCCAGTTTCAGGCTCTTATGAACAAAGTTGACATAAACATTTGTGTACAAATCTTTCGGGACATGTGTCTGTTTCTCTTTTGTAAATCCTTATGAATGCAGCTGCGGGGTTAAAGTGTAGGTTTAGTTTTATAAGGAACAGCCAAACAGTTTTTGAAAATGGGTGTACCATTTTACACTCCTCCCAACAATGAATGAGAGTTCCAGTTTCTCCATATCCTACCAGCATTGTCAGTCTTGTTCAAATTTAGCTATTCTGGAGGGAGTATAATGTTATCTCACTATAGCTTCAAGATGTATTTCTCAGATGACTAGAGATACGAGCATATTTTCATATGCTTAACAGCCATTTGTAAGTGTTCATGTCTTTTGCCACATTTTAAAAATTGGACTGTTTGTCTTTTTATCACCAAGTTCTAGGGATTTTTATATAGTACGGGCACAAATCCTTTATATCTGGACACAAGTTTTTGTCAGATAAATGCATTACAGGTTTTTTCCTACTTTGTACGTTGCCTTTTTATTCTCTTAATGGTGTCTTTTGATGAACAGCAGTTTTTAATTTTAATGTAGACAGTTCATTAACATACTTTCTTTTACATATTCAAGTGATTTTTGAGTCTCCTCTAAGAACCCCTGCCTATCCTAATAGGACATTCTCCTCTATTATTCTACAAATGTAGTAATTTTTGAGTCTCTGTTTAGGTGTCTAATGTGTCTCAAATTAGTTTTGTGTGTAGCATGCGGTAGGGATGAAAGTTAACGTTTTTCCTGTACGCTTATGTACTTGTTCCAGCATCATTTATTGCAAAGACACTGCTTTTCTCATTGAATTGCCTTGGCAACTCAATTGGTCATATATGTATGAGTTTCTTTCAGGACTCACCATTCCATTCCAGTGATCTCATTGTCTTTCCTTATGCCAATACCCCATGATCTTGAGCAGCTTTATAATATAAGGGCTGAAGTCATGTAGTGGGTCTTCTAACTTTGTCCTTTTTCAGAACTGCTTTAACTCTTCTAGGTCTTTTGCATTTCCATATATGTTTTGAATCAATCTGTAAATTTGGATCAAGGTACAACAACATTTTTAAACTAAGCATCACGTTGTGTTTCTTCTTCCCTCCTCTCTCCCCGCACCATAGCGAACACCTCCAAGGACTCCAGTTACCACTGCAAGAAAATCTAACCCTCTGACCATGTCCTCCACGTGTGGCCCTTCTTAATTCTTGCTGGTTCCAGGGGCCACATAGTAGGCCAGCTGCACAGATCCTGGGAGCATTCTGTAACAAAGGCTGTAGCCATGTACTTCTGCTCTCTCCAAGGGCCTTTGAGTACTCCAGGAAAGTCCAGTGCAGGATTGATGAAAGGTGACGTTCCCATGGCTCTGTCTGAAGATATTTTTCTCTTTTCACGACATTATTGCAGGACCCTGACAGTGTAGGATTTTCCAAATTCTTGCCTCAAATTTAATACCTCTTCCCCTGGCAGCACATGCTTACTACCAAATTCCTACTTACTTTGAAAATGTTTATGATTATCAGTGTAATTACAGAATCGATTGATATTGGTGGCAGGTAATAATGAATGTATCTTATTGACATTACCAGCTTGATGTACAAGCTTACTTTTATGCAGCATTCTATATTCATTTTAAAGGAAATTAATGGTTGCTTATAATATTTGGCCCATGAGCAAATATTGTTCCAATTATTCTACACTGTGAGAGATAAGTATACCACATGACTACTTAAAAACTGGATGGTCGGCCGGGCGCGGTGGCTCAAGCCTGTAATCCCAGCACTTTGGGAGGCCGAGACAGGCGGATCACGAGGTCAGGAGATCAAGACCATCCTGGCTAACGTGGTGAAACCCCGTCTCTACTAAAACATACAAAAAAATCTAGCCGGACGAGGTGGCAGGCGCCTGTAGTCCCAGCTACTCGGGACGCTAAGGCAGGAGCATGGCATAAACCCGTGAGGCGGAGCTTGCAGTGAGCTGAGATCCGGCCCCTGCACTCCAGCCTGGGCGACAGAGTGAGACTCTGTCTCAAAAAAAAAAAAAAAAAAAAAAACCGGATGGTCAAGCAGTACTACCGCTGAGCGTTCATTCAGCACTTCCTACGTAACCAAACACTGTCTGGACAACTTAACATGTGTTATGCCATTTGAGCCTCACATCAACCCTTTAAGGTAAGTATTGTTATCATCCACACTTCACAGAGAAAGAAACTGAGATGCAAAGAATTCAAAAACTAGCCCAAGGCCACAGGGCTCCTCAGTGAAGGAGCCAGTCATGAACACTGTTCTATCTGACTGCAAAATCAGAAACCCATAACCACTGCACGATGGTGAGAAAATTGTACTATGACCATCCCATATGCCCTTTTAAAAACAATATAAGTAAAAATTCATATATGATACATTTTAAAAGACCAGATTGGGATATGTAAGCCTGTTACCAGTTACTTTTGTACAACAGAATTTTGCAATTGTGTATGTGTCTCCACCTGTCTGTATTTTTAACTTTCCTGTAATGAACAAGCATTACTTTGGATAATGAGAAATTTTTCAGCATTTTTCCCAGTGATGGTTTGTGCATCTTTGTATAGTGTCTATCTGTTACTGACTCATCTATCCAAGCCTCACAGCATCAGTAGAAGGTAGAAAAGCAGACTTGGAAAACTGGTAAGAGCCAAGTTGGCCCCCGTGCCAGGAACCATAGGGAAAAACACTGCAGTGTTTCAGGTGCAATGTGGCCCAGAAGTCGCGGCCCCAACTGGGCATGGCCACTGCTGCCAACATGAATCCTAACCCTGCCTTCTCTACCTGCATGAAACTCCTGCCTGCTGGCTGGTCCCGTTGGGAGCTTCCAATAGTTGAACTCGGCTCACAAGCCCAAGACCAGCTTTGTCTTGTGGCAGGAAGGCAGCCACTGGAAACCACTAATGCTACCCGCATTCTATGTTTGGACAGCCCCAAAATAGGACATCTGCCCCAAATCCTTGAAGCGGTGTGGCCTCTCCCCAGGTGCTATCATGAGGACAGCCTCCCTCAACCCCACATACACACAGAAGCTCAGTGCTGGGCTCTGTGCAGCCTCTGTGGCCAGTGTCCACCCCAGCTCAACCAGGAGGGCTGCCTGTGCTGACGGCCCCTGTCTGAACCACTGTCCTGTGATGGATGCACTCTAGCCCCTGGCCCACAAGACAGTGCACACATGGAAGACAGAGATGGTCTCCTACTCATCTTGAGTTACAAGATTCAATTCTCCCATCCCTCTATTCTGTCCCCATCACAACAGAAAGACTGCAGGGTGGAGTTTCACCACACACAGCTGTGGAATTGGGCCAGCTGGCTTGAAACCTGCCTCTGCTTCATTTACTATTGAACTTTAGACAAGTTACCTTTTCTATCTACATTTTAGTCCCTGACTTGTAAAATGAGCACCATACTTTAGGATTTGCTGTGATAATTTAATGGAGTAATGTATGTAAAATGCTTATGAGCCCTCTTACACTTGTCCCTACCTCTATGGCCACTTCTCTCCAGGCTCCTTTCTGGTCCTTCGCACTGGGCTCCACCCTTGGACCTCCCCTTCTCTGTCAACACCCATGCCATGGGGATCCCTCTAGCCTTACGGCTCTAAATTCATCTCTATGCTCATGGCTTCCCCGTACCCTGACCCTAAACATCGCAAACATCTTTAGATGATCACATCTAAAGACTAGCTCCAGATTTAACCTAACATCTCTTCTAGGCTTCCCACCCAGTATATGGTGACCCCATCCTTCTAGTTGATTTGCTCAGACCAAATACCAGGGAATCGTGTTTTCTTTCCTGTCTCTCACTCCACTTCCATTATCAGTGTCTGTCTACTGCTTGACCTTCAGTAGAATCTCTATTCCTGCCACTTCTCATCACTTTGACTGCAGTCACTCTGGTCCCAGCTAGTACCACCTCTCTCCTTGGTGACTGCTCAGCTCCCTGTTTGCAGTCCTGCCTCTCATATAGTATACTCCTAAGCCAGCAGCCCGGAGACCCAGTCAGACAGGTCCTGCTCCACTCAGTCCTTCCAAGGCCTTCCATTTTATCCGGTCTGAAGAAAATCAAATGCCTCATAAGGCCCTTCATACTCCAGAGACTCATCATCTCCCTGGTTGTCACCACCTCTGTCCTTCTCTCTCACTTTGCTCACACCACATGGCACCTGTCATTCCATTAACAAGCCCAGGACACTCCCGCCTTAGGCCCTTCATGACTGCTGTTCCCTCTGCCTGGATGCTGTTCACCGACCTCCAGCTGTCTCGCTCCCCCACCTCTTAGGCATCTGCTCCAATGTTACCTCATCATGAGGCCCCCACCTGTCCCTCCGACTCTTCCGAGCACCTTTACATCTTCACTTAAAAAAATTAACATATACACAACATAAAACTATTTCAACTATTTTTAAGTGTACAATTCTCTGGCACTAAGTACATTCACAGTGTTTTGCAACCATCATCACCATCCATCTCCAGAACTTCTTAATCTTCCCAAACTGAAAATCTGCACCCATTAAACACTAACTCCCATTTGCCCCTTCCCCCAGACCCAGGAAACCACCATTCCACTTCCAATCTCTATGATTTTGACCACTCTAAATACTTCAGGTAAGAGCATACTGCATTTATCTTTTTGTGACTGGCTAGTTTCACTCAGCATAATGTCTTCCAGGTTCATCCATGTTATCGTGTGTATTAAAATTCCCTTCCCTTTTAAGGCTGAATAACATCCCATTGTATGTATTACACACGTTTTGTACATTTGGTTACGCCATTCATCTGCCAGATTGACATTTGGGTTGTTTCTACCTTTTGGCTATTGGGAATAATGCCACTATTAACACGGATGTGCAAACAGCTGTCTGAGCCCTTGCTTTCACTTCTTTGGGGAATATACCAAGAAGTGGAGTTTCTGGATCACACTGTAATTCTGTATTTAATTCTTTAAGGAAATGCCATACTGTGTTCACCAGTGGCTACATCATTTCACATTCCCACATCACCACCAGCAATGCACATGGGTTCTAATTTCTCCACATCCTCTCCAACACTTGTTCTTTTCTGTTTTGTTTTGTTTTTATAGTAACCATCCTAATGGGTGCAAAGCGGTATCTCATTGTGGTTTTGATTTGCATTTCCCTAATGATTAGCGATGTTGGGCATCTTTCTATGTGTTTATTGGTCATTTGTATATCTTTGAAGAAACATCCTCCAACTCTTCGACCATTTTTAAATCTAGTTGTTTGGTTTTTTCTTGTTGAGTTGAAGGAGTTCTCTATCTATTCTGGATATCAATCCCTTATCAGATATATAACATGAAATATTTTCTCCCATTCCATGTGTTGCCTTTTCACTCTGTTGATATAGTGTCCCTTGACACACAAAAGATTTTGATTTTGATGTAGTCCAGTTTATTTTTATACAAATTTTTACTATTTTTAAAATTGTTTTTAATGATTAGATAATTTTTATTCTGAAAATGTACCTATGTTTTCCAAAATCCTGTGTTTTTGGTGTTCTATCCAAGAAATCATTGCCAAATCCAACGTTATGAAGCCCTTTCTTTATGTTTTCTTCGAATTTTTTATTAGTTTTTGCTCTTACATTTAGGTCTTTAATCCATTTTGAGTTAAATTTTGGATATGCTGTAAGGTAAGTTCCAACGTCATACTTTGGCTTGTAGATATCCAGTTGTCCCAGCATCATTTGTTGAGAAGATTGCCCTTTCCTCACTGAATGGTCTTGACACCCTTGCCAGAAATCATTAACCACGTATGTGAGGTTTTATTTCTAGGGGCTCTTTATTCCATTCCGTTGGTCTCTACACCTCTCTTTATGCCAGTTCACAGTTTTGATTACAGTAGCTTTGCAGTAAATTTTGAAATCAGGAAGTGAGAAGCCTCCAACTTTATTCTTCTTTTCCAAGATTGTTTTGGCTATTCAGAGTCCCTTGAGATTCCATGTGAATTTTAGGATGCGTTTTTCTATTTCTGCAAAAATCATCTTTGAGATTTTGATAGGAACTGCATTGAAACTGTAGATTGCGGCCAGGCGCGGTGGCTCAAGCCTGTAATCCCAGCACTTTGGGAGGCCGAGACAGGCGAATCACGAGGTCAGGAGATCGAGACCATCCTGGCTAACATGGTCAAACCCCGTCTCTATTAAAAAAATACAAAAAACTAGCTGGGCGTGGTGGCAGGTGCCTGTAATCCCAGCTACTCGGGAGGCTGAGGCAGGAGAATG
>NW_012102188.1:1729267-1737177 GCF_000951045.1 Mandrillus leucophaeus
AAAAAAAAAAAAAAAAGAAACTGTAGATTGCTTTAGTAGTGTTGACATTTTAACAATATGAGGTCTTTCAATTCATGAACATAGGATGCCTTTCAATGTATTTGTATCTCTTTTTATTACTTTCAGCAATTTTGTAGTTTTCCATGTACAAGTCTTTACCTCCTTGGGTAAGTCTATTCCTGAGTATTTTATTCTTTTTGATGCTGTGATAAGTAGAATTGTTTTCTCAATTTCATTTTGGATTCTTCATTATCAATGTATAGAAATGCAACTGATTTCTGCATGTTGATTTTTATCTTGTAGCTTTGCTGAATTTCTTAGTTCTAACAGATTTTTTGTAGAATCTTGGGGTTTTCTACATAAAAGATCCTGTCATTTGCTCACAGAGACTATTTAACTTCTTCTTTTCCAATTTACCACACTTGATTTTTGTCCCCAGCATCTGACATACCAGAAATTTAACTGTTTATTAGTTTAGAGTCTGACTCCTCCCAGACAAAAATGTAAGCTACATTGAGACAGGTAATTTCTGCCTGCTTTGTTCACTGCCCCTAGAGCAATGCCTGGCTCACTGTAGGTGTTCAATAAATAATTATAAAATGAACGAATCACCTCACCTGGCACATGGAAGGGACTTGGCAAAAGGTAGCAAGAAATAATTATTGTTTTTTTACATAGTATTTCACTGCACGAGTAATAATGGAGGCTTAGAATGAAAAGGGTGTTTTTTATGCAGAATGGTTGCAGTGTCAAAAAACAAATAGCACCATGATTCCAGCTGCACTGGAGTCCCGGGGCAGGTCCAGCTCACTCCCTGACATGCCCGCTTTCAAGTAATCCCTGTGGCTATCACAGATGACAACTGCATTCAGGTGCCAATCTACACAGAGGAACTTCTGTAAACAGACCGCTCTGTCCTATCATCCCTGCCCAAATCCTCCAAGATATCCCATGCAGCCAGGGCTGGCCTGACCAAAGTGCTGGCCAAGTGGCCAGTGTCCAAATCTGTGGAGCTGGAGCCGGGACAGGGACTCTTGCCAAAGACAGTACATAGAACTAAGAGCCAGGGGAGCCTGTCACAGCCCACTAGGAAAAGCCTGGGTTCCAATACAAACAGAAGCCAGAGGGCCAAGGGGGAGCCAAGGCCAGGACAGCAGAGCCAAGAGCTCAGAGTCTGTCTGTCGGTCAGGAGCCAGTCCTGGGATGGGTGGGGGAGTATAGCGGTCACAGTCTGAAGCACTCACTGGGGCTGGCACTGGACGTTGTGGGCAACAGGGCGGGGCCCGGGTGAGTTGGGACTGGGACAGGACAGGCATCTCAGCCTCTTGGCAGATTCCTGGCTCAGCTCCTTTTGCACAACACTCTCAGGGCTTAAATGTAAATGCTTCCTGGGAAAGGCTGTTTCTTCTCTCAGGATGTGAGTAGAAAAGTAACCATCCTCCCTGGCATTCCCAAACACCTTCTAAGGTGAGCTGACCTTACAACGTTCTTCCATTTTAGATCTGATCACCCACCTGGTATTTCTCTAAATACAAAAACACCTCAAATGGAGATTACCTAAAATTCTGATAAAAATAATAATCATAATACATGTAATATAAATGAAATGCAACCAATGTCCTACTAGTTCCCCTCTGATCTGCTGAGACTGAGCTTCCTGAGAAAATAGTAGATGATTTAGATCAGTGACTCTCAACCTTTATGGTCCCTGGACCTTTTTTGAGGATTCCAAAGAGGTTTTGTTTGTCCAGGCTATAGCTGTCAATTTATCATATGGCAGAATTGTTACAAAAACTAATCATAATTTCAAAAAACTCATGAGAAGAATGGCATTGTTTCACATTGTTTTAATATCTGGCTCAATAAAAGATAGCTGCACTTTCACGTCTGCTTTGTGCTGTCTGCTGTGATATGTTGTTTTGGTTGAAGTTTATGATGAATATCCAGTGTCTTACATGCACGTAGTTGGACATATGCTTTCCAGGTAGCACCTGAAAGGGTCTTGGGGACACACAGGACTTTACTTTGAGAATCACTGGTTTAGATAATGATGGTGCAACTATGCCCCTCACTCGTGTGGATCATGGGGATAAAAACTAGAACTCTGGGTGAGAGAGAGAATGGTTGTAGAGTGGTGGTGGGAGGAAGGAGTCAGGGGTAGGATTTTCATTATCCAGGTATCTGTCCCCAACCCGCACTACACTTGGCTGAAAGCAGCCTCATCCCAGCTGGCTCCCTCCTGGGGAAAGGTAATGTTGAGATGCAGTTTCCTTATAAGCCAGCCACAAACCCTGATTGATAGGGACCAAATGCTTAATGGGAACAATTTTGGGGAGACAGGGTGCAGGAAAGGAGGCATAGTGCAGCAGTCCTCAACCCCAGATGCACAGTGGGTCACCTGGAAGATGTAAATGCTGACCTCATTGGCCCGAGCAAAAGCCTTCACAGCAGGAGCTTTGAAAATTGTCTGGCTGTTTCTATCGTGCAGACAGAGCCAAGCACCACCTGTTTGACATGGGCTCAGGAAGCAGAGCACCTGGGTTTGAATCCCTGGTTCACTAGTCATTTATATATACAATTCACTAATTATATAACTAACCTCAGTCCAATTACTCAGCTTCAGTTTACTTATCTGTAAAATGGGAATGCCACGAGGGATGTTGTGAATATTGAATGACATCATCTATTTAAAGTTCTTAGTGCTGGGACTGGCATAGAACATGTACTCAGTCAACCTGAGTTGTCACTGTCTGTTATGGTGAAGATCAGTGCAGGCTGTCAGACTCTGTCAGCTTCCAGGGATGAGCATCTCTGAGGAAGCTGTCCCCACATAGGACAAGACACTGCCACAAAGCAGATGTTAAGACCTGGGTCTTCTGTCTCTGCATCTGGAAATAGAGGCAGTTGGTGACTCTCCCTGCCCAGGATCCAATTCTGGAAACTTCAGGGGAACAAGAGAGCTCTTGGCTGAGGTGCACAAAGGTGACGTCACTAGAAACAGGTGCAGAAGTCGGCACAGAGAACAATGATGGTGTTCACACTGTGTGTGTGTGTGTCTGTGTGTGTGTGCACGCACACTCTGCAATCAGACTCATACTGTTTTTTCCCTTTAAAATGATTGAAACATCTAAAATCTATTACAGACGGCAGAGGGGAAAACACAGCGTGGAAATATTCTAATGGCTTATTCTTGGCCTGCGGACTGTCCATAGAGACCTGGAGCAAATGAGACTCCCTCCTCATTTGTCCCCTAGAACATCATCATTACACATTATACACTGCGTTCTGCCTCAGAGCTCATCGGATCATCCACAAAAGTGAAGAGCAACACGAAAGGGGGTCCAGGGAAACAAAGACGGGCCTGCCACGCTCCCTGAGCAGGCAGGACAGCCGTGACTCAATCGTTTTATTAAGAGGCAGGACGAATCACGTAACACTTCTTCTAGAATTACTGGATGTGGACAGCTCCTCCAGCTGTTTTACAGGGTGAAATTTGAGAGCCTTCAAACACAGATGTGCCGCTGAGTCTCATGACATCCGCCCAGCGAGATGAGCATGCCGCACTGATGGACAGTTTGGTTTCCTTCGGGTTTACTGGCTTTTGCGAATTCATACAGGAAGAGGTGCCAAACGGGCCAAGATAATTCACAGAAATGACTGGAGGGATCGTCTAGGGCCAATCCTGTGCCTCCTGGAGGAATTATATCTAATCACCCAGGACAGAGAGTTGTCCAGGCTGCCTAAGGCCACTAAGTGAGCCAGGAAAACAGGAAGATAATTGGATCCAGAGCTCAACACGCTTCATCAGGAACGAGATTACAGAGGCTAATCCTTCAGACTCAGCGGGTCGGGTGGCAATTAACAAGCCTCATTAAGGGATCAGCTCTCACGTCCGGGTCTCGAGTATTGACACTAAGTTAAGCCACAGACATGTTGGGCTGATTAAGGGAGCAAGAAGCTGGCCACAGGCCAAGATTTCACCTTCCAACCAGCCCCATGCCGAATGCACTTGGAGGCTACTCTGATAGAGAGAGTGGTTGGCAGCAAAGAGGTTGGTTGTTTTTGTATTTTTTTTTTTTCTTTTTTGGTTGTATTCACAGCTCTAAATGGATGCTCCATCAAGAGGCAATTTCCTAGCTTGAAAATCTCTGCCAAACTGCTCGGTATGAAATGATTTTTTACACTTTGCAAGCACGCTCCACTCTGTCATGTGGGAGTTTTTCTGTGCCAAGTGAACTTCCATCTGCACATTCTCCAGCTCAGCTGACACTGCAGTGCCCTCATCAGTGTGGAGGTGCCTGCAGTACTGCAGTGCAGGTGGTGCCAAGGCTCTGCCTGTAATTCCTTCCTGAGAAGACTCCAGGATTGGTCCTTGTCTCCTTAGACAACCTACCAAAGGTTGGTGGGATTGTGGGGAAAGGAGAAGGATCTACTTTCAAGCATGGATCCCAGGCCTCCACTAGCTCTGTTCTACGCTCCACAAAGAAAGGCGCCCCTGCGGTCTCCTGAACTAGGAGGACTCCATCCCTCAATCCTCAGACTCTCCCTCCCAGACCATGCTGGGTGGGGAGAGGGCTGGGCTGCTTCAGGATAGGGCTGGCTCCTCAGCACACCACTGAGCTGCAGCTATCCCAGTTCAGGCTCCTCCCCTAGGGGCTCTCACAGGAGGGGTGGTTTGGGGTTTTTTGTTTGTTTGTTCATTTTGAGACAGGGTCTCACTCCGGTTGCCCAGGCTGGAGTGCAGTGGTGCGATCATAGCTCACTGCAGCCTCAACCTCCAGGGCCTCAAGCGATCCTCCCACCTCAGCCTCCCAAGTAGGTGGTACTATAGGTGTGGGCCACCATGCCTGGCTAGTTTTTGTTTTGTTTAGTTTTTTGGGCTTTTTGAGTTTTGTTTTGTTTTTGTTTTTGTTTTTTGAGACAGAGTCTCGCTTTGTTGCCCAGGCTGGAGTGCGGTGGTGCAATCTCAGCTCACTGCAACCTGTGCCTCCTGGTTCAAGGGGTTCTCATGCTTCAGCCTCCCAAGTAGCTGGGACTACAGGCGTGCACCACCACACTCGGCTAACTTTTGTTTTGTTTTGTCTTATTTTGGTTTGTTTAGTAGAAATGGTGTTTCACCATGTTGCCCAGGCCATGTTTCGCCATGTTGAGGCCAGGCTGGTCTCGAACTCCTGGCCTCAAGTGATCCACCTGCTTCAGTCTCCCAACGTGCTAGGATTACAGGCATGAGCCACTGTGCCTGGCCAGTTTTGCATTTTTTTGTGGAAACAGGGTTTCACCATGTTGCCCAGGCCAGTCTTGAACTCCTGGGCTCTGCCCAGGATCAGCCCACCTTGGCCTCCCAAAGTACTGGGATTACAGATGTAAGCCACCACACCCTGCTGAGGTATATTTTTTCCTATGTAAAATGTTAAGAAAGCCATGAAGCTGAATGAACTTGGCTAAAATATATCATTCCTAATACTGACACAAAGGAACTCACTAAACACGTATTTTTTTCTTTGTTTCCTCCTTTTATCGTGAGGCTAAATTGACTAAAATAATATCACTAAATTTAGAATGACAGTTTTTAGACAAATAAGACATAAACTTTGGATAAGTCTAAAGTGCTTTAAAAGCCCTTAAGATGAGTTATTTCTATTTCCCAGCTATTTAACTTTATCCCTAAAATTATATTGGTTTTGTGTACAAATATTTTATTACTTCTGCTGATACTCCTATTCCCTTGCCTGTGAGACTGGAGAAGTGAATGTGTGGGCCGAAGGAAGGGTTCCTTAGGTTAGTGGGAGTGCGGCAGAAAAGGGGCCTGAGGAAGACGTTCTCCTCCACCGAGACGTGTCTGTCAGCTGCCCTCAGCATGAGATCAACGGGCTTAGCAAGTCACAAAAGCAAACAAAACAAAATCTCTAGGCAAATTAACACAGGAACAGAAAACCAAATACCGCATGTTCTTACTTTTAAGTGAGAGCTAAACATTGAGTACACGCAGACACAAAGAAGAAAACAATAGGCACAAGTACACGCAGACACAAAGAAGAAAACAATAGGGAGGAGGGTAGGAGAAGGGTGAAGGTCAAAAAACCACCTATCGTGAGTTCTGTGCCCACTACTGGGGTGACGAAATACTCTATACATCAAACCTCCATAACACCCAATTTATCCATATAACAAAAATGCACATGTACCCTCTAAACCTAAAATAAAAGTTGGAAAGAAAAAAAATCTCTCTCTCTCTGTCTCTCTCTCTCTCTCTCTCTCTCTCTCACACACACACACACACACACCCCATACCAAAATAACAGTGACACTTACCAGATCCTGAACTGCACGTTTTAACAGAGGTAGACCCATGGCAAACCTCACTCTCTGAACTGTCAAAGCTCTCATTTCATCCAAGCTTAAATCATACCTGTGAAGAACAGATACAAAACAAGACAGCCAATAATTGGTGACTGAGGGGAGGCTGTGGATACTTTGACCCTGGGCTCAGAGAGAAAAGCTGTGTCCATCATAACGCTTGTTTGATACTGTGCACAGTGTGTGTGTTACATAGACTGGGTGTTCAATACAGTCAGACACCAGGAGGGATGTCTGACAGGATTTCCAGACAAGAACATCTTCTTATTATTATTATTATTATTATTATTATTATTATTTGAGACGGTGTCTCACTCTGTTGCCTAGGCTGGAGTGCAGTGGTGCGATCTCGGCTCACTGCAACCTCCGCCTCCCAGGTTCAAGCGATTCTCCTGCCTCAGCCTCCCAAGCAGCTGGGACTGCAGGTGCCCACCACCACACCCAGCTAATCTGTGTGTGAGTGTGTGTGTGTGTGTGTGTATTTTTAGTAGAGACAGAGTTTCACCATATTGGCCAGGCTGGCCTTGAACTCCTGACCTTGTGATCCACCTGCCTCAGCCTCCCAAAGTGCTGTGATTACAGGCGTGAGCCACTGCATCCGGCCAAGACCATCTTAAAACAAGACTGCAGCACCTCCTGCTCTGCAGGGCTTTGAAAATTGTCTGAGATGACTTAAAAGCAGCATTTGGGAGACAGGGGAGAGGGAGTGTCATGCATGTTACAAGAGGTGGACTGTAGTGGCCATAAGGATTGCCATTCAGGGTTGCCTTCGAGAATACCTGCCTCCAGCCGCCACACCTTTGAATTAACACCTTTGAGTGATGGTAATTACATTCACCGTGAGGCTGCTCATCTCTTGGCTGCTACCAGCTGATGGTTGAGCCTCACAAGGTTCTAGAGTCAGGCCATGCCTGCCCAAGAGGTGACCTGCTCTGGGACCCCCACTTGCCTGCAGAGACTTGCCATCACTTCACTGTGGTCTGTGGCTTTCGCAGATCAACCCTTTCCTGCCCCTCTCTTTTCAAGGGGGCCAGACCTGACGGCCTTTGCTCTGGGGGTTCTCCCCACCAATCCAGCTCCCTCCCACTTAACCTTCACAGGTGTTTTCTCCAATTAAATCTCTTGTACATCTAGTCTCATCTTGGTGCCCACTTCTCAATGAACCTAAACTGACACAGGAGGAGAGGTTCCTCTTTGGCCACCTAGCATGTTTCCATGCAACGCACAGCCTGAGCCTGGAAGACCGCACTCAGGCTACATCTCAGAGCCAGAGGATATGAAAAGGATGGCCTAATGACAGAAAATCTTCTTGGAGATACCCACCCTACAAGAGAAAAACACCAGAGCAAAACACACCCATCTTCCTCTCCCGCAGCTTCAGGGGGGCGCTGCTCTTCCTCTCCCGCGGCTTCCGGGGGGCGCTGCTCTTCCTCTCCCGCGGCTTCCGGGGGGCGCTGCTCTTCCTCTCCCGCGGCTTCCGGGGGGCGCTGCTCTTCCTCTCTACCCCCTAACCCTGCAAAAGCAAGAGGGGCGCTCCCATTCCTCGCTGCAAG
>NW_012102188.1:1737227-1774194 GCF_000951045.1 Mandrillus leucophaeus
CTCTTCCTCTCCCGCGGCTTCCGGGGGGCGCTGCTCTTCCTCTCCCGCGGCTTCCGGGGGGCGCTGCTCTTCCTCTCCCGCGGCTTCAGGGGGGCGCTGCTCTTCCTCTCTACCCCCTAACCCTGCAAAAGCAAGAGGGGCGCTCCCATTCCTCGCTGCAAGGCTGAGGGGAGAATTAGTCTTCCACCTCTTCCACCTCTTGTCTTGCAGAGCAGATGGAGTGTCTGAGTTCCTGACCGGGCGTACACCTTGGTGGGCCAATTAGGGAACTGATCTTCTATCTCCTGCACAGCAAAAGCAGGTGGTGCCAGGGTAGCATTAGTGGAGTCCAGTAGTGGCCATCTATACCCAGCAACAACAAAGCCTAGCAAGAATATGCAAGGTAAGTCTAGTCACACCCTGCTTCATACCAACACCCCATCAGCAGGACCCAATGGGAAGCTGAGACTTCACCCCTACTTGGTATTAACAAGGAAAAAGGATGTGGTAGGAGATAGGGTCAGTTGGCACCCTATCTCCTACCACATTCACCTACTTAATTCACCCCTCTCCTTCCCTGGTGTCATTAGCGCCCAGAAGAGAACTGAGCTTCCATCCCAAACCGGGTGACAACAAAGTGATGTGGGTCAGCTTTCAACTTCCCCCCTCCTGATGGCAGCTCAGCCCAGTGGGGAGGGCATGATCTCATATTCCCATTTGAAGGCAACTGAGGCCGTGAGATTCAATGCCCTACATCAGCTGAGTAGGTGTTGGCAGGGCCAAAGAGGGGAGCTGAATTTCTACTCCATACCTTTTCAACAACTGTAAGTCAGCTCAACAGGAAGCTGAATATACATGGCCAGTGGACATCTCAATATACCTCAACAAGGGACTCCATGCTAAAAATATTCAATCAATCTTGAGCCACATAATAAAATATCCAAAATGTCTAGGACATGATAAAAAATTGCTCATCATACCAAGGAACCATCAGAACACATACAAAGAATTTACTAAGAACCATCACAGCAACAAGGAACATCACAACATGAATGATAAAGAAATCAACAGATACCAACACCAAGATTAATCAGACATTGGAATTATCTGATGAGGATTTTAAAGCGACTATCATAACCACGCTTCAATAAGCAATTATAATTTCTCTTGAAATAAATGGAACAAAAACAGAAAAAAGAAGCACAAGTTATAGAAAAGAATAAAATGGAAATCATAGAACTGAAAAATATAACCAAAATTTTTTAAATCTCCCTAGATGAACTCAAGAATGCAGTATAGATGACAAAATAGAATCAGTGAACTTGATGACAGATTGCTATGGTCTAAATGTTTGTATGTCCTCAAAAATTTATATGTTGAATCCTAATCATCAAGGTGATTATATTAGAAAGTAGGGGCTCTGGGAGATGATTACGTCATGAGCAGTTCACCCTCATGAGTAAGATTTATGCCCTTACAAAAGAGGTCCCAGAGAGCTGCCTTGCTCCTTCCACTATGTTAGGACATAGCAGGAAGGCACCATCTATGAACCAGAAAGCAAGACCCTCACCAGACACCAAATCTTCTGGCACCTTGATCTTGGACTTCCCAGTCTCCAGAATACGAAAAATAAACTTCTGTTATTTAAAGGCAACCTGATCTAAGATATTTTATTTTGGACTGGAACACAAATCAATAGAATTTATTCAATCTGAACAACAAAGAAAATATAGACTGAAAAATAAGACAAATATTTCTCAGGAACATTTGGGACAATAGCAACAGAGCCAACATGCACATCTTCAGTTTCGAAAAGCAAAAAAAAGACAGAGACTGGACCAAAAAAGTAGTATAAGATATAATAGCTAAAAACTTCCCCTACTTGGTAAAAGACATAATAAACCTACAGGTTCGGTAAGCTGAGCAAATAATTAGCTAAACCCAAAGAAGCCCATGTCAAAAAACATAATAATTAAATTTCTGAAAACTAAGGCCAAGGAAAAAACCTTGAAGGCAGCTAGAGAGAAAACCATTGGAATGATAGCAGATTTCTCATTGGAAACTACAGAGGCCAGAAACAAGTGGCTCAACATTTTTCAAGTACAAAGACAAAATAATTGTCAATGGCAAATCTTATATTCAGTGAAGATATCCTCCAAGAATGAAGAAGAGGAATAATAAACATCTTATCAGACCAAAAAAATGTAAGAGAATGTTTGCTAGCAAGCTGACTTAAACAATGGCTAAAGGTAGTTCTCTAAACAGACAGGAAATGATAGGAGAAGAAGGTTAGAACTTTCAGAAAAGAAATAACTTCAGAATGAGTAAAAATATAGTAGACTAGATTACTTATTACGGGTTTTTAATAGACTTTTTTAGAGCAGTTTTAGGCTCACTGCAAAATTGATTAAAAGGTACAGAGATTTCCCATATAGTTCCTGCCCCCACATGTGCATAGCCTCCCTCACTATCAAAATCCCCCACCAGAGTGGTACATTTGTTATGGGTGATGAACATACATTACCCATCATTATCACCCAAATTCATAGTTTACATTAGGGTTCATTCTTGGAATTGTACATTCTGTGGGTCTGGATAAATTTATAATGACATGTATCTACTATTGTAGTATCATACAGAGTAGCTTCACTGCCCTAAAAATCCTCTGTGCCATGCCTCCCCCAACCCCTGACAGCCACTGATCTTTCTACTGTCTCCATAGTTCTGCCTTTTCCAGGATGTCATACAGTTGAAATAATGCAGTATTTCAACTAGACTTTTGGGTTGTCTTCTTTCACTTAAGTCCTTACCTTTAAGTCTCCATGTTTTTTTCATGGCTTTATACCTCATTTCTTTTTAGCACTAAATAATATTCCATTGCCTGGAGGCACCACTGTTTATTTATCCATTCAACTACTGATGGACATCTTGGATACTTCTAAGTTTTGGAAATTATGACTAGAATTGCTATAAATATTCATGTGCAGGTTTCTGTGTGCACATAAGTTTTCCATTCCTTTGGGTAAACACCAAGGAAAATGATTACCGGACCATATGGTAAGAAATCACCAAACTGTCTTCCAAAGCAGCTATACCATTTTGCATTCTTACCAGCAATGAATAAGACTTCTTGTTGTCAGCATTTAGTGTTGTCAGTGTTCTGGATTATTCCAAAAGACATGTAGTGGTATCTCATTGTTGTTTTAATGTGTGTTGCCCTACTGACATATGATGTTGAGCATTTTTAATATGCTCATTTGCCTGCTATATATATTCTTTGGTAAGGTGTCTGTTAAGGTCTTTGGCCCATTTTTTGATGATGTTGTTTGTTTTCTTATTGTTGAGTTTGAAATGTTCTTTGTATATTTTGAATAACAGTCTTACATTAGACGTGTCTACGTGTGTGTTGCAAATATTTTCTCCCAATCCACAGCTTGTCTTTTCATCCTTTTGACACTGTTTTTCACAGAGCAGAAAGTTTTCCTTTTAATAAAATTCAATTTACCAATTCTTTCTTTCATAGATCATGCCTTTGGTGTTATATCTAAAAAGTCATCACCAAATGCAAAGTCCTAAGGACTTTCTTCTAGATCTCCTAGGAATTTTATGGTTTGATATTTTACATTTAGGCCTGTGATCCATTTTGAGTTACTTTTTGTGAAGGGTGTAAGGTCAATGTCTAGATTTATGTGGGGGGGTGCTGGGATTTGTATGTTGATGTCCACTTATCACAGCATCACTGGTAGAAAAAGCTATCTTTTCTCCATTTTATTGTTTTGCTCCTTTGTCAATGGTCACTTGACTCTATTTATGTGAATCCATTTCTGGACTTTCTATTCTGTTTCATTGATCCATTTGTCTGTTCTTTCACCACCACTATACTATTTTAATTACCATAGAGTTGTAGTAAGTCATGAAGCCAGTAGTGGCTGTCCTCCAACTTTGTTCTTCCTCTTCAATTTTGTATTGGCTATTGTGAGTCTTTTGCCTCTCCTTATAGACTTTAGAATCAGTTGTTGATATCCACAAAATAACTTTCCAAGATTTTGATTGAAATGATGTTTAATTTTGACAACATTAAGTTTCCTCTCCGTGAACATAGAATATCCCACCACTTATTTAGTGATTTTCTTTCATTCATGACTTTTTGAAATAATATTCAATGTCTAATGCAAAAAATTATAAAACCATCAGATGTGGTACTCCACATAGGTTGAAGACATACTTCAAACAATTTGGCCAGGGGCAGTGAGTAATTCAAGCACTGTGGGAGGCTGAGGTGGGCAGATTGCTTGAGCCCAGGAGTTTGAGACCAGCCTGGGCAACGTTGCAAAATTCTGTTCCTATTAACAATGCAAAAAATTAGCTGGATGTGGTTGTGTGCATATGTAGTCCCAGCTACTTGGAAGGCTGAGGTAGGAGGATTGCTAGAGCCTAGGAGGGGAAGGTTGCAGTGAGCCAAGATCACACCACTGCACTCCAGCCTGGGTGACAGAGTGAGACCCTGTCTCAAATTTTTAAAAAAGGACTAAAAAAAATTTTAAAATTGAAAGGGTAAAGGAACCTAAATGAAAGTTAGGTTTCTATACTTCACTCAAAGTGGTAGGACAGTATTAGTAAACTACGGTAAGTTATGTATGCACTGTAATACCTCAAGCAACCACTAAGAAAATATAGAATGTATTCTAAAACACAATAAATAAATCAAGACAGTATCCTAAAATAATGTTCAAATAATCCACAGGAAGGTAAGAAAGCAAAAAAAAAAAAAAAGAGAGAAATAAAAGACAGAAGAAACAAATAATAAAGTGGCAGATTTAAACATTGACATATCAATAATTACCCTAAATGTAAATGGTTTAAATACCACAATTAAAAGACAAAGATTGGTAGAATGAATTTTTTATTAAGTCTAAAAATATGTTATCTGCAAGAAATCTGTTTCAGATATAATGACATAGGCAAGTTGAAAGCTAAAAGATTTAAAAAGCCACGTAAATGCTAATCAAAAAGAAAAAGTAGAAGTGGGTATATTTATATCAGCTAGAGTAGATGTCAGAAAAAAGAACATCACTAAAGATAGCAAAATACATTATAATTATAAAAGGATCAATCCACAAAGAAGACATAACGATCCCAAACGTGTACACACCAAACAACAAAGCCTCAAATATGTAAAACAAAAACTGATAAATCGCAAGATGTAGCAGTCTAGGGCCAATCAGAAGAAAGAAATCATGCAATAGGTTAAACAGACAAAGTTTAATACAAAGTATTACTATCATAAAATAATCACTATAAGAAACAGGGAAACTCCATATGGTACCCTCAGGCTGAGAGAGAGAGCACCTAAAAAGATGAAAATGTTTTTCAGATCTCACTAGAGAGGGTATGGTTCAGCCCATCAAACAGCAAAGAAGTTAGCTGATTTGGCCAGACTGGAGTTGGTCTAGAGTCTCTGGGATAAAAATAAACCATCCTTACAAACGCAGGTGTAAACCACCTTACAAATGATGGTGCAGGTTTGAAAAACTTTCATCTAAATATACCTAAAGAATACAAGAGAAGACTTGGACGAATAGAAATATGTGCCATGTTTTTTTAACAGAAGACAATACCATAACGAAATCAATTCTCCTTATGTTAATTCATACATTAAACATAATCCAAATAACAATGCCAACAAGTGATTTTAAAATTCATATATAAAAAGAAACAAACAAAAATAGTGAAGAAAACTCTAAACCCAAGAAAGTATGATCTTTTCAGACAATAAAATGGGTGAAAAGATTGCCAAGCTGAATAAAGAGCCAAGATCCATCAGTATGCTGTCTTTAAGAGACCTATCTCATGTGCAAAGACACACATAGGCTCAAAATAAAGAGATAAAGAAAAATTTACCAAGCAAATGGAAAAAAAAATCGGGGTTGCAATCCTAGTTTCTGAAAAAAATAGACTTTCAACGAATAAAGATTATAAAAGACAAAGAAGGGCATTACATAATGGTAAAGTGTTCAATTCAACAAGAAGAGTCAACTGTCCTAAATATACATGCACCCAATACAGGAGCACCCAGATTCATAAAGCAAGTTCTTAGAGACCTACAAAGAGACTTAGACTCTCACACAATAATACTGGGAGACATTACCACCCCACTGACAATATTAGACAAATCATCAAGAAAGAAAATTAACAAAGATATTTAGGACCTGAATTCAGGTTTGGATCAATTAAACTCATTCATGAATTTCAGTCAGCCATGAATTGGACAGACAGCTCCTCTGACCTTGGCTGGACTCTCACATATTTGAGGGTTGCCTAGAAGTTCTGTAGATATCTGATAGATCTCCACCCAAAAACAACAAAATATACATTCTTCTCATCACTACATGGCACTTACTCTAAAATTGATCACACAATTGGAAGTAAAATACTCCTCAGCAAATGCAAAGGAACTGAAATCATAACAGTCTCTCAGACTACAGAGCAATCAAATTAGAACTCAAGATTAAGAAATTCACTTAAAACCACACAACTACAGGAAACTGAACAACCTGCTCCTGAATGAGTCTTGGGTAAATAATGAAATTAAGGCAGAAATCAGGAAGTTCTTTGAAACTAATGAGAACAAAGAGACGATGTGCCAGAATATCGGTGATGCAGCTAAAGCAGTGTTACAAGGGAACTTTATAGCACTACATGCCTACATCAAAAAGATAGAAAGATCTCAAGTTAACAACCTAACATCTCAACTAAAAGAACAAGAGAACCAAGAGCAATAAACTCCCAAAGCTAGCAGAAGACAAGAAATAACCAAGATCAGAGCTGAACTGAAGGAGATAGAGATGTGAAAAACACTTCAAAAAATCAATGAACCCAGGAGTTGGTTTTTTGAACAAATTAATTCAATAGACCATTAGCTGGACTAATAAGGAAGAAAAGTTAGAAGAATCAAATAAACTCAATCAGAAATGATAAAGGGGATATCACTACTGACCCCATAAAAATACAACCATCACAGAATGGCCATACTGCCCCAAATAATGTACAGATTCAATGCTATTCACATTAAACTCCCATTGACATTCTTCACAGAATTAGAAAAAACTATTTTAAAATTCATATGAAACCAAAAAGGAGCCCAGATAGCCAAGACAATCCCAAGCACAAAGAACAAAGATGGAGGCATCACACTATCTGACTTCAAACTATACTACAAGGCTATAGTAACTAAAACAGCATGATACTCATACAAGAACAGATACATAGACCAATGGAACAGAATAAAGAACTCAAAAATAAGAATGCATACCTACAAGCATCTGATCATTCACAAACCTGACAAAAACAAGCAATGGGGAAAGGACTCCCTATTTAATACATTGTGCTGGGAGAGCTGGCGAGTTATAGGCAGAAAATTAAAACTAGACCCCTTCCTTATGCCATATACAAAAATTAACTCAAAATGGATTAAAGACTTAAATGTAAAACCCACAATTATAAAAACCCTAGAAGAAAACCTAGGGAATACCACTCAGGACATAGGCATGGGCAAAGATTTTATAATGAAGACACCAAAAGTGACTGCAACAAAAGCTAAAATTCACAAATGGGATCTAATTAAACCAAAGAGCTCCCGGACAGCAAAAGAAACTATCATCAGAGTGAACAACCTACAGAATGGGAGAAAATTCTTGCAATCTATCTATCTGACAAAAGTCTAATATCCAGAGTCTACGAGGAACTTAAACAAATTTACAAGGAAAAAAAAACAAATAACCCCATTAAAAGGTAGGCAAAGGACATGAACAGACACTTCTCAAAAGAAGACATACATGTGGCTAACATGAAAAAAGGCTCAACATCACTGATCGTTAGAGAAATGCACATAAAAACCACAATGAGATACCATCTCACATCAATCAGAATGGAGATTATTAAAAAATCAAAAAACAACAGATGCTGGCAAGGTTGCAGAGAACAAGGAACACTTTTACACTGTTGGTAAAAGTGTAAAGTTCAACCATTGTGGAAGACAGTGTGGCGACTCCTCAAAGACCTAGATGCAGAAATATCAATTGACCCCGCAATCCCAATACTGGGTATATATCCAAAGGAATATAAAGATACATGCATGCATATGTTCACTGCAGCACTGTTTACATTAGCAAAGACATGGAGTCGACCTAAAGACCCATCAATGATAGACTGGATAAAGAAAATGTGGTACATATACACCATGGAAGACTATGCAGCCATAAAAAGGAATGACATCACGTCCTTTGCAGGGACATGGACAAGTTGGAAGCCATTATCCTCAGCAAACTAATGCAGGAACAGAAAACCAAAACACCACATGTTCTCACTTATAAGTGGGAGCTGAATGATGAGAACATATGGCCACATGGTGAGGAACAACACACACTGGAGCCTGTCTTGGGGGGTTAGGGGAGGGAGAGCATCAGATAGAATAGCTAATAGATGCTGGGCTGAATACCTAGACGATGAGATGATCTGTACAGCAAACCACCATGGCCCACGCTTACCTATGTAACAAATGTGCACATCCTGCACATGTATCCCTGAACTTAAAAAAAGCTGAAGAAAAAATAAAAGGGGCAAATTTCCCTTAAAAAAATTTTTTTTAAAAAGATGTGTGATAAGGCCTTAAGTAACTCAAATTGTGCAAAACAGGCAGATAGACCGATAGAATAAAATGGAATACTGAGAAACAGAAGTAAGTATCTATGGAAATTTAATATATGTAAGACAAACCTGGTATATCAAATCATGGGAAAAACAAACATTATTGAAACATCCAGCTGGGTGGCCAACTGGAAAGGAAAATTAAGTCAGATCCCCATTTCACTCCATGTACCAGAATAAATTCCAAATAGATCAACAATTGACATGAAGAAAAATAAAACCACAAAATATTAAAATAAAACCTGAAGAATTATTTCATGATTTTAATCCAAGAAATCTTTCTAAATATGACATAATATTTAGAAGCCATAAAGAAAAGACTGATAAATGTGACTAATAACAAAAATTTATGCATGACAAAAAGACCATAAGGATATCAAAAGACAAATGACAAACTGAGACAAAGTATTTGTTACTGATGTCATTGCAAAGGGGCCAATCCTCCTAATTACTGAGCTCCTATCGTTCATTAAAAATAGACTGGATAAAGAAAATGTGGCACATATACACCATGGAATACTATGCAGCCATAAAAAAGGATGAGTTCATGTCCTTTGCAGGGACATGGATGAAGCTGGAAACCATCATTCTCAGCAAACTATCACAAGAACAGAAAACCAAACACCACATGTTCTCACTCATAAGTGGGAGTTGAATAATGAGAATACATGGACACAGGGAAGGGAACATCATACACTGGGGCCTGTCAGGGGTGGTGGGGCTAGGGGAGGGATAACATTAGGAGAAATACCTAATGTAGGTGATGGGTTGATGGGTGCAGCAAACCACCACGGCACATGTATACCTATGTAACAACACTGCACATTCTGCACATGTATCCCTGAACTTAAAGAACAATTTAAAAAAATAAAAATAAAACAAACAAACAACAACAAAAAACCAGACCAAGTGGACAATCGATTTGAACAGATGGTCCACACCACACAATAGGAAATACAAATGGCATTTAAACATATCTTTAAAATCCCTGCTCCCAGATGTATTAAAAGAAGCACAAATTAAAATTACACTCATACCAATTTTTGCCTCATACCAATTTTTGCCTGTCAAATGAACAAAGTCCAGACAGTGTGATAACACATTATCAAGGTTGGCAAGGTTGTGGGGAACAGACGCCCTCATATGCTAGCCCAGGGGAGGGCTGAACAGGGGAAGGAGGGAGGGTGGGACGAAGGGAGGCAAGGTATAAATTGGCACAATCTCTACTTACGGCAATTAGATGATATCAATTAAATTACAAATGAACCTACCTTTTGGGGTTTGGTTGTTTATTTGTTTTTGAGATGGTGTCTCACTCTGTTGCTCAGGCTATTCTCTAACTCCTAGGCTTAAGGAATACTCCTGCCTCAGCCCTCTGACTAACTAGAACTTCAAGTGCACACCACCATCCTGGCTCTGACCCTACTTTTTGATTCAGCAATTCTACTTCCAGAAATGTGGTTCTTTGAATGTCTTCACACATGTTAGGAGTATGCATAAGTATGGAACAATGTAAGCTATGGAGCATTACAGACATATATTTATGCGTGTGTGTGTATAAATATATATATATGCACACACACACACTCAGATGTGTTAAACTATAAATTCTTTAATCAAAAAGAAAAAATATGAATCAAGAGAAACCTCAAACTACAAAAATTAGATAGCACAGCCTACGAAAATGCCATGAAGTACATTATAGGTAAGATTCTGAAACACAGGTTATTAGCTATTTCTTTACATTTCCATTTCAGTAACTTTACTATAAAATCATTGTTATTCATCTATTTTAGAATCCCAAACTCACATCTATTCTCACATGGTACGGTTTCCTGCTCGTAATTATAAACATCTCCTAAGTGTCAAATCCTAGTAATGATTCTGTGCAATCCATGCAGAAAAATAAGACACGACACATCAGTAGATGAGGGCCACTAATGCACAGATAATATATACATCAGCCAAAAGAGCTGAAGAAATGATCAAAACCTATAAAATAAACAGGCCTTGGCCTGGCACAGTGGCTCACACCTGTAATCCCAACACTTTAGGAGGCCAATGCAGGCAGATCAACTGAGGTCAGGAGTTTGAGACTAGCCTGTCCCAACGTGACAAAATCCCGTCTCTATTAAAAACAGAAAAAATGAGCCAAGCGTGGTGGCGGGGTCCTGTAATCCCAGCTACTCGGGAGGCTGAGACAGGAGAATCGCTTGAACCCGGGAGGTGGAGGTTGCAGTGAGCTGAGATCGTGCCATTGCACTCCAGCCTGGGTGACAGAGCGAGATCCCACCTCAGAAAAAAAAACAAAACAAAACAGGACTTAAGAAAGTGGGCTATTACTAAACAGCTCTCAACTATTAATACCCAACTTCCTTATATCAAATAAATTTCTCAACAGAGACGTGTTAGACATTTTAATTACAGGTTTATTCTCATTCCCACTGCCAAAATGCCCTACAAAGGATGAGAATAATGTTATGTAGGCAGAAATAGTGATTAACAATACACACATTGCTTGCATATGTGTGTATTTTTATTTTAATTTCTTTAAGGACACACTAGAAACTAACAGTTTTCACCTTTTGGGTATGTGGGATGGAGGTGGGAAAATTCAGTAGATGGGAAACAGTACTCTATCTTTTTATGCTGACTTTTGAACCAAGTTAAACTAACACCTATTCCAAATAAATGTTTAAATTTTATTTTAAATTGTATAGTTAAAAAGAACCACTAGATGGAGCACGTTCCTCATTTGAACTGCTGCCATAACAGATTCATAAAGAGATTAAAGCTGGATGAAAAACTATTCTGGAAACTCTCTAGCTGAAAGCTTGAACATTGGTTTATCATCATCACATCATATCTAAATTGCTAACACTGTTCGAACAAACAGCTGACAATCTGCCATGGAAAAATCAGGATTTTAGAAATACATCCTTTTGCTCCAACCCCCTAAGCGATATGGATAGTTGTGTATTTTCTGTCTTCAAATATAAACTACTACATTTAACAATCTCCGTAGTTTTCCTCAAATACTATCTGTATAACAATGGCATATAAAATCATAAACAATGATTTTTGGACATGTTCTCGCTATAATTTCTCTTTTCTGTCTTCTTGGGTCTCTAAGATACGGAGATAAGGCAAATATTAGTGTTCCTAGATCTCAGGCTGCAGGCAGACGCCCTGGGTTTATGGCATCAGTGCTGGGGGTGGGTGTCAGGCCTCACATGTGAGGGGCATCTGGGGACAGCTGTCGGAGACGTGATGAGGTCTAGAGAGGGCCTAGCTCTGCCCAGCAGCTCCACCATCATGTGACTTCCCCATTGGCATTCTGTGTAGGATTCAGGTTGTAAAACGGTCCCGTGATTAAGAACAAGACTGCAAACCTCTGAGCTAAAGCAGGCCACCAGAGCAAGAACTGAAGCAAAAGATACGAGAGGAGAGAGAGGAGAGAGGAAAGAGAGGAGAGAGGAGAGAGGAGAGAGTAGAGGGGAGAGAGAAAGAGAGAGAGAGACCTCTCTAGGAAGCCTGGCAAGGTGGCAAAACAAATGCTGACCACACCAAGTGTTGACAAGCATGCTGAGCAACCGGACCTCTCACTGGCTGGAGGCAGGAATGTAAAATGGAACTCTAGAAAAGTTTGACAGTTTGTTATGGAGTTAAATATAGACTTTCCATGTGCAATCTCACTCCCAATTACACATCCTAGGAGAAATTCTTTGTTTACAAAAATTATTTTTAAAACCTGTACAGGAATGTTTACAGCAGCTTTTTTACAATCACCAAAAACTGGAAACAACCCAAATGCCACTGGCAAATGGATAAACTGTGGCACGTCCATGCAATGGAATACTACTCGACAATTAAAAGGAATGAACCACTGACACACACAACTTGGATAGCTCACAATAACTTGGATAGGGCATTGTGTTGAGTGAAAAAAAAAGCCAATCTCAAAACAGTTACATATGATGTAATTCCAATTGTATAAATTCTCAAAGTGAAAAAATTATAGTAATGGAGAACATACCAGTGGCTGCCAGGGGTTACGGCTGTGGGGATTCTGACTCTGAAGGGAAAACACGGCGAGTTTCTTTGTGATATTGTGTGCCCTGATCATGGTGTTGGTCACACAATACTACATAGTGGATAAAGTATCATAGAACTAGGCAGGGCAGCATGGTGGCTCACACCTGTAATCCCAGCACTTTGAGAGGCTGAGGCACGCGAATCACTTGAGCCCAGGAGTTCCAGACCAGCCTAGCAACACAGCTAGACCCCTTCTCTACAAAAAAATTTTAAATGGCCCAGGTATGTCTGTAGTCCTAGCTACTTGGGAGGATGAGGTGGGAGGATCGCTTGATCCCAGGATGTTGAGGCTGCAGTGAGCCAAGATCATGCCACTGCACTCCAGCCTGGGTGACAGAGTGAGACCCTATCTCAAAAAGAAAAAAAAATTCATAGAACTACACACACACACACACACGTGCGCGTGTGCAAGAGGATATACAAATGACCAGCAAGCACATGAGAAAGTGCTCAACATCTTAAGGCATCATAGGAATGCAAATTATAGCTATAATGAAATAATAATACACACCTACTCAAACGGCTAAATTTTTTTAAATAATGACAACACAACATTTTGACAAAGACATGGAACAATTATAACTGTCATACTTCGTCATAAAAATGTAAAATGGTACAACCACTTTGGAAAAAGATCTCATAGATTTCATAAAATTAAACAGGTACCTATCCCATAACCTGACAATTACATTCCTAGGTATTTATCCAAGAGCAATAAAATTACATGCCCACATAAACTGTCATGGAAGAATGTTCTTAGCAGCTTTATTCATAATAGCTCCAAACTAGAAACAGCCTTGGTGTCCATCAATAGAATTGGTAAACTATGATCTATTCATAGGATGGAATGTTACTTAGCAATAAAAAGGAACATACTGCTGATACACAATAAATGACATCTATTAACCTAGGAAATATTATACTGAGCTCTTGTGGCTCACTTGCTCTGGAGGAAGCCAGTTGCCAAGATGTGAGGACACTCAAACAGCCTTATAAATAGTCCACCTGGAGATGAACTGAGATCTCCTTCCAATAGCCCTGTCAATGAGTGTATTAGTCCATTTTGCACTGCTACAGAGGAACACCTGAGACCGGGTAATTTATAAATAAAAGAGGTTTATTTGGCTCACGATTCTGCAGACTGTACAAGCATGGCACCAGCATTTGCTCGGTTTCTCATGAAGCCTCAGTGGGCTTCTACTGATGGTAGAAGTAGAAGGCAAAGGGGGAGCAGGTGTGTCTTATGCAAGAGAGGGGGTAAGAAAGAGAGAAGGAGGTGCCAGAGTCCTTTAAACAACCAGCTCTCAAGTGAACTAATAGGGTGAGAACTCACTCATCACCAGGAAGAGGTCAGCACCAAGCCATTCATGAGGAATCTGCCCCCATAACCCAAACACCTCCCACTAGGTCCCACCTCCAACATCAGCATCACATTTCAACATGAGGTTTGGAAGGGACAAACATCCAAGCTATATCAATGAGATATTGGAGAAGGGGCTCTTCCAGCCCCAGTCAAGCCAAGGCCAACATCCTAAATGCAATCTCATGGGAGACCCGGACCCAGCACGACCCAATGAAGACACTCGGAAATTCCTGGCCCACAGACGCTGTGTGAGACAATACATATGGGGGCTTAAGCTGCTAAATTTTGGAGTAATTTCTTACATATCAGTAGATAGCTAATATACACAGTAGTGTCATGCACACACACAAAATTGATGGACATGACAAGTATCTTATTTTTAAAGCACTGTAGTAACATACGATGCAACAAGAACAAAGGCATGAGTGGTAAATGTACAGCCCAGTGAATTATCGCCAAGTCACCTCAACTGTGTAATCCACACCCAAGCCAAGGAAAATCACATTCCAGAACCAGCATACAAGATCCCCCTCAATCACTACTTTCTCTCTCCTACACGGTGCTAGCTACTATCCTGCCTTATAACTTCATAAATTATTTTTTACTTCTTTTATTTATTTATTTTGAGACGGGGTCTCATTATGTTGCCCAGGCTCGTCTTGAACTCCAGGCCTCAAGCGATCCTCCTGCCTCCGCCTCCCAAGTAGTTGGGACTATAAGTATACTACCATGCCTAACGTATTTTTTGCTTCTTTTGAATATTAAAGAAACAGGCCAGGCACGGTGGCTCACGTTGTAATCCCAGCACTCTGAGAGGCTGAGGCAGGTGGATCACCTGAGGTCATGAGTTCAAGACCAGCCTGGACAACATGGTGAAATCCTGTCTTTACTAAAAATACAAAATTAGCCGGGTGTGGTGGCACATGCCTGTAGTCCCAGGTAGGGAGACTTGCTTGAACCCAGAAGGCAGAGGCTGAAGTGAGCCAAGATTGTGCCGTTGCACTCCAACCTGGATGAGACAGAGCAAGACTCCATCTAAAAAAAAAAAAAAAGAAAAGAAATGAAATGGGATTATCTACTATGTATTCTTTTGTGTCTGGCTTCTTTCCCTTAGTATGGCTAATTAGAGTCATCTTTAGCATCCGTTGTAGTTGTGGTTCATTCATTTTCATCATTATACAGGATTGAATTGAATTAATATACCATCAAAATATGTTGGGTGAACAAATTATGTGATTCTGATAATAAGTACTAAAACAGACAAAACTAACCAATAATGGGGGAAAAAACACACATAACAGTGGTTACCTCCAGGAGGGTGGGAGCAGGGGTTGACTGGCAAGGGTATAAGAGAACTTTTTGGGGTAATAATAATGTTCTATTTATTTTGATGGTGGTTGGGTTACATAGGTATATATATTTGGCAAAGCCCTGAGAATGTACACTGAAGATTTCTGCATTTCATTGTATGAAGTTTTGCAGCAAATGAAAAAGATCTGGCACATATTAAAGTCTTGCTAGTGGTATGCACACTGAGTTATTTAGGGGGAAAAATATTTATGTTAGTAATTTTGAAATGCACCCAAAAATGGGATATGGCGAATAGAGAGATCAATAGATGGGCACATATGTGATAAAGCAAGTATAGTAGCATGTTAATGGCAGAATCTAGGTAGTGGATAGAAACATCCTCAATGTCAAGGTCTTTCCATTTTTGGGCATTGTTTTAAATATAAAGTATTGGGGCCAGGCATGGTGGCTCACACTTGTAATCCCAGTACTTTGGGAGCCCAAGGCAGGTGGATTGTTTGAGCTGAGGAGTTCAAGACCAGCCTGGGCAACATGGCAAAGCCCCATCTCTACAAAAAATACAAAAATTAGCAGAGCACCTGTAGTCTCAGCTACTCAGGAGGTTGAGGTGGGAGGACCACTTGAGCCTGGAAAGTCGAGGCTGCAGTGAGCCATGATCATGCCACTGCACTCCAGCCTGAGGAACAGAGCAAGACCCTGTCTCAAAAAAAATTACATATATATATACACACACATATATACACATACAGACAAATATATGTGTATTTGTTTATATATAATATGTATATGTTTGCTTATATATAATATGTAATTTATATATATGTGTATATACAGCAGTGGAAAAAAGATGATCAGAACTGGAATTATGGTAGGGCCACTGTTTTCTCAAGTAAGAACTTTGTGCACCAAAGTTGGTTTCTAAATACTGTTCTCAAATAAAAGAAACTAGGGCTCCTCGGATAAATGGCTGATTCCAGGACAGGGGCAGGGAAAATATAAGATGAGGCTGAAACTCCCAATGGCCAAAGCTGGAACAATTTGAGCAACAAAAATGTGCTGTTGGATTGTAACCCAAAACACAAAATAAACATATGTTAGTCTATACTGATATAAGTAAATGATTTAATAAATAAATACATGGGGGGAAAGAGATCAATCTCCTATAAGAAATAATTCACGTAGCTACTCTCTCCTCCAGAACATGGAGCTTAACTAGCCCCACCTACTCACTCACCCACCTTGAATGTTGGACGGATTGAATGACTGGCTTCCAAAGAGGGAAAAAGTAATTGCACAGTGGAGAAACCTGACAAGCACTACAAACATCACCAGGGATAAGCCATGTTGATGGAATGTACGCACTAACACGATGTGACCAGAAAGGCACTTCCTCGGGATATTCTTCCCAACACCCGTTATCCCAATCTAGTCATAAGGAAAACACAGACAAACCCAAATTGAGAGACACTCAACAAACACCTGCCAGTACTCTTCAAAAGAGCCAGGTCATGGAAAGCATGAAAGGTGGAGGAACTGTCACAGACCAGGGGACACTGAGATGTGACAGCAAAACACAGTGTGGCATCCTGGACGGGACCCTGGAGCAGAAATCGACCACCCGTGGGAAAACTAAAGAAACACAAAGTCTAGAGTTTAACAGATGCTGCTTTGTTTTTTTGAGATGGAGTCTCCCTCTGTCACCCAGGCTGGAGTGCAGTGGTGTGATCTCCGCTCACTGCAACCTCTACCTCCCTGGTTCAAACGATTCTCTTGCCTCAGTCTCCTGATTAGCTGGGATGACAGGTGCCTGCCATGACGCCCGGATAATTTTTTTGTATTTTTAGTAGAGACAGGGTTTTGGCATGTTGGCCAAGGTGCTCTTGAACTCCTGACCTCAGGTGATCCGCCGGCCTCAGCCTCCCAAAGTGCTGAGATTACAGGCGTGAGCCACCCCGCCCAGCCTGTCAGTGCTGCTGTCTTCGTTTTGACAAATGTGCTATGGTTGTGTAAGATGTGAATAACAGGGGAAGGTATACGGCAAATCTCTGTACTATGCTTTGTAACTTTTCTACACATTGAAAATTATTGCAAAATAAAAAAGTTTATTTTAAAAAGAAGGAAAAACCAAGGCAACACAAACAACAAAATGACCTCTGTGCATTAAAAATGAAAACAAAAAACTGAAACATTTTTAAAAACAGTCTTTGTGCATGGTTTTCTCAAAATCTAAATCAAAAATCAGTTTTGATCTAGTGGAAAACACATCTTCAGATACCAAATTTGAATGCCATCATGACCAGGGACACCCTTGGTGTCTACCCTTTGACCATGCATGGAATGATTCCAGGTAGCACAGACATTCTGGAACGAAGCATCAACATGAACTTCAAATTCAAGCTGCGTTCACAGCATGCTCCCGCTTTAATAACCTGCCCCTTTTTTCTGGTCCCTTTTGCAAGTTTGCTTCCAGAAACACCTTCAATTCAGCCCATGATAATTCCCTACATCATTCTCTTCTTGCTGAAAATGGCAAGAGTCAAAAATGCCTTATGTCCAACACCAACGAGGTAAAACCACGGCCAAGCACTCACACAAATGACAGGTGGGCATGAAGAACAAATCCCCAAAGGCAGAGAGCAAGGAAACCATCTGCCTTCTAGTAAACACCACAGCTGCACCCGTAGCTCAACCTCCTACCACTGAAGCCTTCACCCCACCCCCAGGAGCCACCTGCATAGCCTGATGAATTGACGGTGAATGGAAACAGAAACTGTTGAATCATCTTGTGGTAACTGGCAAAGACTGCAAGCTCTGAACCAGCAAGGGAGACTGAGAAAATGCGAAGACAGGGCTTTCTAAGTACTGTGGTTTAATTTCAGTTGTGAAGTCACTCAGCCGGGGAAACGTACAGTTGCTAACTGGCAAAGTCTACAAAGGTAGCAGGGAAGACAGACTCAGGAGATAGAAAAAGGGAGGAAGAGGAAGCAAAGATGCCCTGCACCAGAGACAAAGCCTGATAGGCACTTCCAATCCACGCCTCTGCATCCTGTGCACTTCATGCAGTGCAGTGAGGAAAAGGGACGCCACCTCTCCAGTCTTCCTTTCTCTCATCTTTCCTTGTTTCCTTGCCTCTTTACTTAAACTTTCATTAGGCACCTGCACCACGCTAAGTAGGAAGAATCCAAGATACCTTGGCCCAATCCTCTCCTCAGAGAGCTCAGACTCTAGCACAGAAGACAGAGGAGTAGGAGTGTCCCAGCAAGGCACGGAGAGAAATTTTTCACATTATCACTAAGTCCCACGTGGCCAGGGCTTTGCCGCCTCCCAGGGGATGGATGGCATGGCTGTTTTCTGCAGAACAAAGCCTTTAGTCCAGCAACTACCTGTACTCACTGTCAGGATGAGCTGCAGGGGTGGCAAAGAAGGCAGAGTGAGAACCATATCCCTCTGCACATGCCAAGAAGTGAGGCATCTGTGGGCAGAGAAAGGAGGCCCCCAAGAGGGGAGAATGGGGAGGAGGTGGTAAGGTAGAAAGGGCTAGAAGGGAGCAGACAGGAAGTGAAGGGAGAAACAGGGCCACATGAGCAGAGATGCAAACAGATACAACCTCCTAAGACAACAATACAAGCCATAAAAAAACATGAAAACATTCCTTCACTAGGTAAAGATATGTCGGTTTTGGCAGACACTGCTGGTGGCTCTTCCTCCCGGGCGAAGATTCTGAGGTCACTCCACTGCCCAGCCCCAGGGCAGGTCTGATTGGCTCAAGTCATCCAGGGTCCCAACCTCCAGGAAAGTGATCAGCTTAGAAATGAGATTTGTTGCTTGAAACAAGGACAGTTATTTTTATAGGGTGAATTTAGGAGACCCTGAGGCTAGAGTAGCACACGAGAGGCTAGCTGAGGAAACAAAAGTGGGTGTGCAGTCCCAGCTGTTAAACATACCAGAGGGGCACCCAGTCCCGAGGCCAATAGATACGACCAGGCCTGACTCCCTCCTGGGGCTGTGCGCTGCCCATGGGATGGCTGAGTCTGCTGGCTTGCAGGCTCCTTGTTTCTGGCTGTTGTTTAAATGTGATGCAGTTGGTCACCCAAAGGATGTGTCTAGTTGTGAGAAACAAACTCACCCGTCCAAACCCAAAAACGGACTGAGAGACCCGGAGAACAGCCAAAGTGAGACTTTTAACGACAGTCTTGCAAGATCAGGTGTCTGATAGGTAGGCACACCCAGCACAGTTTCAACAAGCAATTTATCCCCCAGTGTGCAGGTCCCTCTCCCAGTTCCTTATAGGTTGAGTACTATGGGGTCACAATCTTCCCAGACGTCACCTACTGATTGTTGGGTAGGGGCTTCAGATGTTTTTTTAGGGTTGTCTTTGCTGCATTTTATTGCAGCCCACAGTGCATTGCAATCCTAGTTAGCTCAGGGCTCTTCAAGTATATTTGACTTATGACCTAAGTAGCTGGGCAGACTGATAAGAACAGACAAAGTGAGCTATTTTGGAGACTACTAAGCTTTCATCTTAGACTAAACTTTTTTGGTTCGGGTGAAGGCAACTAAGGGGCAGAGGGAGAAGAGGGGGAAAGGGGGAGGCTGACAAGCAGGCATCCGCTATTTAAGCAGGGGCCTAGTATATCCTGTTTCTTCTGTAGTTTGCTGACCTAAGTCAATTTAAGGCACTTTGTCTTGGAAATGGACCACTGTATACATTATTTCCTTCATGGTGGAGTGTGACGTGCACAAATTCTGCAGGAGTGTACAGTGCAAACTCATCATCTTCAACAACAAATCCATTCGACATACATGTGGAGGAAGCACCCTTGTGGAGGAAGCACCCTTTTGGAGGCAGGCAACATGCCCAGGAGCCGGGTCCCATGCTGGAATCGGGAGCCACTCATGCACTTACTTGTCCGTTTACAAGTAAATGGGAAGTAGGAAGGTAGACATGGTGATTCCCTCAAGGGTCAACTACA
Source organism: Mandrillus leucophaeus (assembly GCF_000951045.1). Classification (NCBI taxonomy): domain Eukaryota; kingdom Metazoa; phylum Chordata; class Mammalia; order Primates; family Cercopithecidae; genus Mandrillus; species Mandrillus leucophaeus. The sequence goes on from NW_012102188.1 coordinate 1,757,655, forward strand.
ATCTGAATTGTAGTTGGATCTCAGGGTCTGAGACCACTGAGGAACCAAGGAAAGGCTGAGTCAAGTATTCTCCCATGGCTATCAGGAGAGGTAGAGAACAGCCAGGGATCTGCAGGTCACGGTGATGTCTGCAGCATTCACAATAAGCCCATAGACAGTGTTGGAAAAAAAACAGAGGTTGTATATGTTACATAAAGGCATTGTTATGAAGAGAAAGATGGTAATCGGAGTCCCCTGCTCAACTCTGCAGTCAACATCTGTCTACAGTTGTAATCTTGGTAAGAATCATTCTCAACTCCTGGCATCAACCCACTGGCAAAGCTTTATTTATAGAGTGAGAACAAAGTATAAATGTCGCCAGCCTTGACGTTGTAAGGTAGAGGATACGGTGAAGAGACTTAAAGAGAAGAGATACTATCAACACTCAGTGCAACAGGGTACAGAAAAATAAAAATGATAAACACTAATAGGAGGTGACAGGAGACTTTCCAGTCCCTTGCAGGAAAAGAAAGGGGCAGAAGTGGCTGCTTTCCCTATGGTGCAGATCAAAGTTCTGCAGTCTCAAGACACAGTAAGAATGGCTTTAGCTAGAAAACCGGCCCAGGATTCCTCAGAATTGCAGCCACTTCCAGAAGCAGTGAGGAATGGGTATTGATGAGCCACAATCTCTTTAGTCAGACATTGGTTCCTTGCGTGGGAAATATTTTCATTTGGAATCAGTCAGCAAGTCTCTACCCAGAAAAACAAAAATATTGCTGATCTTCGAATCAAAGTCACAGAAAAGGAAGGCGGTAGAACCCCCCTAACTTCCCATTTAAGGCAGAAATGCCTGACCTGTGGCTTCCCAGGCTCTCTTCTGTGACATTACTTCGATCACTAGAATGGTTCAGAGACTAAGGAAAAGCATCTGCTGTCCCTTCCCCAAACTACGTCACCCATTTTCCCTTGCAGACACCCACTCCCTCTCCCGAAGCCGCATGATGCCAGTTGGTGACCCCACCCCTTCTGGTGTGGGCAGACACTGACTAGACAGGGCCAATCCTCGCTCTTGGCCTCAGTGACCACTGCAAGGAAGAGCCATGGCCAGCTGGGTCAGTTAGGCTGAAAACCAAAAAGGGTCCCTCTCTTCCTGCCTGACTGCTGAGTTGTTGCACATGCGCCATAGTTCTGAAGGCCACGAGGTGGACAGGGCCTGTCTGGACAGGAAGAGAGCAAGGCAGGGGACTCCTGAAAGTGCCACCCAAGCACCTGGATTCCAGCCTCTGCACCTGAGGCCAATGTGAGTTGCATTTCTGACTCTGCAACTGAAACAGGAGCAACTACTTATGCTACTAATGGTGCTTAGGGTTGCAAGCAACAGAAAATCAACATGCATTGACCTGAACGGTAAAGGGCAGTCGCTACCTCAGGGAACTGGCAAGGCAAACTTGGAGCAGGCTTCAGAGCAGGTTTGATTCTGAGGCTCAAGTATGTCCTCAGAACTTAGTGTCTGTCTACTCTGCCTCCATGGGCCACTTCATCCTGGGAGTGGTCTCCCTCAAAGTGACAAAATGACTGCACCAGGGCTAGCTTCATACTCGAACTCCACCCTCTCCAAGACGAGAGGGTGTGCCCCTCTGACAGATCTCTCAAGTAAGCAAGGAAGTGTCTTTTCCTGGCACATCAACAACACTCCTCCCCTCATATTTCATTGACTACAGTCAGGTCACATGACTGTTTCTGAACCAACTCCTGTGGCCAGAGGGTGGCCATGCCTGAGTGGCTTCCTCCAGGGTTTACGAGATAGCTCCTATGGCAAAGTGTGGGAGGGGTGCGAAGTGACTGGTCGACTGTGGGAGAAGGTTGTAGGTAATGTAGGGAGGGGGCATGAAGTAAGGACAAGTGCTTACCTCGCTGATACTGTGCTTAATGAGGAAGCAAAAGAAATTATCACCACCTCACCATTTTCTTCACCTCAAATTCCTTTGAGAAGGGAATGTCTCAAATTAGATTAGTAGACATAATTTATAATATCAAACCCTGCAGATCCCCCCTCTTAACTCTGTCCTCTCTACATTTTTTGGCAAAATAATTCCCTTTCTAAACTTTATCATTAACACCTTTAATAGTCAAGTAAGTTATAAAACATAAAAAATCATGCCATCAGCTATGTTTCTTGGGCCCAGAGCCCCATGAGGTTGTAAAGTGGGACCACTGGGTCTCTTGGTCTTTTACAAGCAAAGGTTTTAGTTCATTTCACTTAATAGTGCTGTCTTGCACTCTTTCCCTCATTTTCTTTCTCTTCTCTCTCTCTTTCTCTTTCTCTCTCTTTCTCTACTGATGCCAGAGTTCTTTGGCTGTAGGCAGGGCACGACTAGGAGGCAGGGCCTAGGTGTGGGACATATGCTACAGGGTGCAGGGTCGGCGCCTGGGGGGCCCCAGAGGCAGCACCCCAACTGTACCCAGCAGGAGAGTCTCCTAAAAGGACTGAGCATTTTACCTCAAGAGGAAATCATAGGATAGAACAGAAGGTGCTGTCTGCTGCCCCCAGTCAGCCGGTGGGATTTCACTGGGAGGAGCAGAAGAGGAGAAATGTGTAGGCACATTCACAAGGATACAAATCATCCCTGTGGTGACGTGGCTGCTCCGGAAGGCACCACAAGGGAAGGTAGGTGAGGGGAGTTCTAAGGGCTAGGAAAAATCCTGAAAGCCTTGGGCGGAGACACAGAAATTATGGATGATCTCAAAGGAAGGGTGCAAAGCGCTCTGGGTGGTGCACTGGTCCTTCCGCCAGCCTCAGTCCTGGTCAACCAAGGATACTGTGTCCCACCAGAGGCCTGGCAGCACCCACTGAGCTCCACCCAGCCTTTCTCCCTGAGCCTCTGAACTTGGGTTTGTTTTTCCCAAAGCCTTGCACTCTTATTTCATAATGTTAGTTACTGGAAAAATTAGTAAATTTATGGAAAATAAATCAGAACAGTCACTATGACTGTTTAAGAAAAGGAAATACATTCTAGAAAAAATGTAGGGACTGGGGAGCCAAAAGGCTCAGCCCCACTGCCACCTTCCCACGTGGCCTGGGACAAAACAAACTGTATGAGACTTTACTTGTGTTTTTAAATATAGGAAATTATCTGCCTGATATATGCATACAACACAGCACTATTCAAACACAAAAATAACTGAAGTACTGATATTACATAGTTGATAGGTGTAGAAGTACACAGCTAGAATGAAACGCCAAAGCATGCTAAGCCACCGATACAAATGGTCACCTACTGTAACCATTCATATGAAATGTCCAGAATAGGCAACTCCATGGAGACAGAAAGTAGATGGTGGTTGCCAGAGAAATAAGTGAAGGGTGAAAAGGAGTGATTCTTTAACAGGTACAGCCTGTTTTTCTGGGGCGATGAAAAAGTTTTGGAATGAGATAGAAGCAATGGTTCCACAACATTGAGAACACACTAAATGCCACTGAATTGTACACTTTAAAATGGTTAGTTGTATGTTATGTGAATTTCACCTCTTCTAGTCTGAGGTAATCCCATTTATCTGTTTTGATTGCCTATGTTTTTGGGATCATCTCCAAAAAATCTTTACCCAAAACAATGTCAAGAAGCTTTTTTCCTGTGTTTTCTTCTAGTAGATCTACAGTTTCAGGTCTTAAGTCTTTAATCCATTTTGAGTTATCTTTGTATGCACTCAAAAAATTTTATGATGCTATTATTATTGAGAGTTCAGGAAAGCCCCAAGTCTTGGTGTGACAGAAAAGAAAACTAGAGAATTCCCCAAATTCACCCACCTTCTGTCCTTCACTTTTTACCGCCCATGTTGTAGAAGTGGTTGCAGCACTCAGACAAGTGTGGTAAGGAAGGGCCCCAGGAGCTCTGCTACCCAATGGCATCAGGATCCAAGGTGTCAGGGACACCAAAACTTTCCTCCCATCCAGGAAAGCAAGTTATTAATATAACAATATATCACCCCAAAATTTCTTGCCAAGGAAAGCAGAACAAGAAGGAAAACTTTCTTTACACATAGTCAACAATATTTTTTCTAGTGTACAGTTATTCATTTAAGGTTGAGGAAAGTGATCTAAGAGGTTCACAATGCCCCTTAATAAAGTCACATGACAGAGTACAAAGCAGCACTATAATAATTGTCTTGATGCTGGACCTGGGAGGAGATGGTCTCCAAATACTTAAAAAACCTTTACAAAATCACCCATATCAAAAACATGCTTTGTTCTCCTATGACTTGTGTTTAAATCCACACACTGTCATGATTTTTTTAGCTGGTGGATGCGTGTAAGGCAAGACAGCAACAGCTGTCCCCATCCCTGGGACCCTCTCCCCAGCTGGGACCCTCTTTCTCACTGTGCTGTTTCCATCCAGGACTGAAAGCCGTGCTAAATGTCTCCCTATTTTAACACAGTCAGGGGGCACAGAGTCTGACAAGGACTGGAAAAAGTCTATCCCTTGCAGGTTTGTGAGACTCGCAAGAAAACGTGCAATCACCTCTCCGCCTCTCTCCTCTCTCACCGCTGGTGGCAGACACTTGCAAAACCATCAGCCAACCCCCTGCCCCCACTCCCTCACCATTCTTCAGTTTGTGTTTTCTCTGAGTGCTTGCGTGCAATAGCACGGAAGGAAACCACAGATAAGAGATTGGTTAAACTAAATTCCTTAGAAGCCCTCCCAGCCCTGAGGGTTTTGACTTCCTACCTCTTCATTGCTGCCCATCTACTCAGCACAGGCTCTCTGAGATGCTACTCAATGACGACCACTGTGCTGGGCTTGGGGATCCAGCATTTCTCAAGAAATGACTTTCCAGTTGAGGTCAGAGGTAGGGAGTTTCTATTTAAATGTATAAAACTCTGTTTTATACACACACAAACACGCAGGTGTATGTGTAACTTCTTGTTCTTACTCTGTCACACTCACTGCGTGTTACAAGCTGAATCATGTCTCCTACTCCCCTAAAAATTCAGATGTTGACTGGTGTCCTTATAAAAAGGGAGAATTTGAAGACAGACAGGTACAGAGGGAAGACCATGTGAAGACAGGAAAAAAGACAGCCGCCAACAAGCCGAGGAGAGAGGCCTGGAGCAGATTCTCCCTTGCAGTCCTCAGAAGCAACCAACCCTGCTGACACCCACCGACACCTTGATCTTGGATTCCCAGCCTCTAGAACTCTGAGACAATACACTTCTGTTATTGAAGTCACCTAGCCTGGGTACATTATTATGGCAGCCCTATTAAGCTAACACCATAATACTCCAGAAAAACACACTGGAAATCACTGCTTTAGGAATCAGAAGCCCAGAGGTCCTGTTCTTGGCTTTGCCACTCCAAGCCACTCCACATCCCAGGAATGTCTGGGATATTTACATATTTTAATGGAGAAGAGAATGACACCTGAGTAAGTCACTTCTCTTCCTTGAGCCTTTGTTTCCTCCTTCCAAAAAAGGCAAGGTTCCCTCCAACACGAACAGCTTATATTTCTATGGCCCCTAGACAGGACCAAGGACAACTGCCCACGTCAGCCACAACCTAACAGTGTTCTCACTGTGAAAAATCCCCCCGTTCCAACATTCAAACATGCTGACATCCCAGTGTCCCACCAGACCTGGCCACATTAGACTGTAGCTTCCACAGGACAGGGCCAGTGGATTCCCCACTATCAGGTCCCTAAATGATGGCTGACAGAGGTCCTGTCCCAGGCTGTATCATGGAGCATCCTTAGCCCTCTCCACTGCCTATCTGGAGGTCTGGACTCTACATCCAATAAATGTTCATAAAACTTAACATTCAAGTTTACAAATACAAAAGACATATTTTAAACATTAAAAACCTACGATTTGCCAAAATATTTTTGTGCTCCTTTGGAGACTTGAAATTCTGGGAATGGTAGAAAATAGGATGTCTGGGATATTTATGTACGTTAATGGAGAGACGAGAATGCCAAAGGTGACTGTGGGGCTGCAGGCTGCCAGTGTCATAGGTCAGTCACAGTTCATGTGCTGCAGAAGCTCCTGGAAGCCAGGGCCCACTTCACCACTCACCAGCCCATCTCCAGGACCTGATACAGTATCTCGAATGATGAACAGATGAACACTGGTATTTAGATTAGGGTCTACACACCCACAATTAAACTGGATTTGAAATTGCCTCATATAGTCTTGGGAGCAATAAAACTGGAACCTTTGGAAGATAATCTGGCAATATTGGTCAGTGTTTTCCATGCAGATACCTCTGTCCCATCGGTGTCACCTCTAGAACCTAATCCAGAGAAATCTCTTCTTATGAATACGAGGGTGTTCCCTGCAGCACTGTTTAAGATAACACAAACTGAACACAACCTGAGTGTCCTTTGATGGGGCATGGCATAATTAAATTTGGTACAATTGTAACTGATGCAGCTTTTAAAAGAATGAGACAATCCTATCTGCACTAACACATAAATACAGGTCTACAAATTCTGGATATCAGAACATATTTAAACAGAGATATTCAATAATAAAATGATTTATGGCATAAAACCAGGTGGACCAACCAAGAACTCAAGAGAAACTGACATTCCACAAGGGATAGCAGCAACACACTGTCAGTTAGACAGTGAACAGGCAAGTGGTAACTCACTTAGAACAGAGGATGATAAATCTACAGGGTTGAGGGAGCCAACTAGCTGGTGCCACTGGGTTGTATAAACGTTTGGGAAGTGGAGGCTCCATGTACCTCTGAAAGCAGCTGCATCTTCAAGTCCCCTCTCCAAGTCCATCAAAGCCTGAGGGTTTACTGTTAGGAGAGGGTGGCATTGGAGGATAACCGTGGGACTCACATGGGGAACACTGGAGCCAGTAGGAGACCCCTCAGCGAGAGCCACCACTTACCAATGCACAAGGTGCAGCCAATCATGTGGAGTGGCCTCCATGCTGTGGACATCCTAGACCATTTCCCAGAATAGGGCATCAAGTAATTTGTTCTAACAAAGTCAGGTATACAAATGCAAGTCTTGAGAAAGGAGGATGGTTTTCTAACTAGCCTCACCTTGTGCATGGACAGCCTGGGGGCTCCAAGGTCCCAGGAAGCAGGATTAGGATCTGCCCTTCATTCTCTACCCATCCACCTCTCAGGAGACTAAAAGACTCATCATTGGAGGAATCAACCCTGTCCTAAACAAAACAGCAATACTGACCTGCCAAATGAAGTTACTCTGTGATCAAGAAAGCCCGGGCCCAACAAACCCCGCCGTTTGCAACCAGCGTTCTATTCACATTTCTCATATTGTGAAGAAACATCCATGGCTGACTTGATGTTTAATGAAAGCCTCAAACATAAAAAAGGTAAAAAATACAAATGGAATAAAGGAACTCAAAGAAAACAGAGACAAAGCAGAGAATAGAAGGGAACACTTCAAAAATTACCACCAACTATTCTCAAAAATAAGAGATTTTTGTAACTACAAAACAAGAACAGATGCTGTTGAAAAGGAACAGAGAACTTTTGAAAATTAAAAATATGACAGCAGATATGTAAAAAAATAACTCAAGAAGAGTTGGAAGATAAAGTTGAGAAAATCTCACCAGGACACAGAACAAAAAGATAAAGAGATGGAAAATAAAAAAGGAAGGAAAAAATATTAGAAGACAAGGCAAGGAGGTACAACATCTGAGCAAAAGGAGTTCCAGATGACAGAACAGTGCAGATAACTGAACACAAGTTTCCATATTAAAAGGGTCCACTGCATGCCCAATGAACTAAAAGAACCCATGTCAAGTCACCCCATCATGAAATTCTATAATACAACAATGCCAAAAAGAAGCTTCCAGAAGGGAGGGACAAAAACAAGTTATATATAACAGATTTAGGTGCAGAAAGGGTCAGATCTGTTCATTGCAATGTTGGATACTAGAAAGTAATGGCATGAAACTTTAAAAACGTAAGGAAAAATTTATTTCCAGCCTAGAACTCTACACCCACAAAAACTTTCAGTCAATTGAACAGTAAACATTTTCAGACATGAAAATATTTTAAAATCTCGAAAAGTTAATTCCCAGGCACCCTCTCTTAGGAAGCTATCAGATGAGAGACTGTTTTGGTTATCTATGTCTACGTAAGAACGCACCCAAAACTCAGCAAGTTAAAACAACAGTGTGTTATTACTCCATGAAATTTGGACAGGAAACAAACAGGGATGGCTTGTCTCTGCTCTCCAGTGTCTGAGGTCCCATCTCAGAAACAGCTGTGTGCTGAAGCAGTTGGGAATGTTAGCATCTCTTTACCTCTCTCTATGCAGCTTCTCAACAGGCATCAGCTTGGACTTCCTCACAGCAATGGCAGCCACAGGTAAGTATGACTTTTTAAATGGAAGCTCAGGGCCTCAAGAGATGGGAAGTGGAAGCTCCCAGTCTCTTCAGGCCTGAGTCTGGAAACTGGCACACTGTCATCTCAGCTATCTTCTGTTGACCAAAGCAGTCATAAAATTACCCAAGATCAAGGGGAGGTGGCACACACCACACCTCTCAACGGGAGTAGCCTTAATGAATCTTGGTCCACTCTAAGCTTCTACAAAGGGTAACCAAGAAAGAGAAAGCCTGGGAAAACAGTGACTTGACCAGAGAGGAAATGCAAGGAAAATTCCCAAGCGGGTGGTGAAGATGCAGGGAGAGCCCATCCGGACTAAAGCCACGGAAGGAGGCCTCCAGAATGAATGTGTCCATGTGGGGCAGGAGGGGTGTCCTCTCTAAGCTTCTACAAAGGGTAACCAAGAAAGAGAAAGCCTGGGAAAACTGTGACTTGACCAGAGAGGAAATGCAAGGAAAATTCCCAAGGGGGTGGTGAAGATGCAGGGAGAGCCCAACCGGACTGAAGCCGCAGAAGGAGGCCTCCAGAATGAATGTGTCCATGCGGGGCAGGAGGGGTGGAACTCCCAATTACCTGACAGGTTTGACCACAGTGGGATGAGTGGAACTTCTCTGTCCTGTGATAAATCTGTTTTATCTGTTCTGTTTCATATCCGTCTAGTGTGGAGGTCAGTGAGTGATGGGCTTATAGAAAACTAAGCAAATGGATAAAGGAGACGATGATCTCTGAAGAAATAAAAAGGCTGTGACAGAAGGAAATAAAATATGGTACACTATGGGGCGTGGATGGAAATAGTATTTTTATAGCCATAACAATGTGAACATTGGATACTGATTTAAGTAAAAATGGTGATACACTGAGTTTCAGAGAATAGGAAAAGGAAAATGGTGCTGTAGTGAGAAATATTCATTTTCTAGAAGAGTAAGCCAGTAGATAACCAAGAGGTGGCTCTTTAGACATGTTACTTAGGAATATGGAGTAAATTACATGAGCATGAAGTAAGAGAATTGAGAGTGGTGGCCCACAGGGAAAAGAAATGAGGGATGAAGAGGGTTGAGGCAGGGCATGGCTGTTTTTCATCATAAACCTCACAGTATAAGTTCATTAAATATTTTCATACATTTCATCAATGAAAATAAGAATTAAATTTTAAAAGAGAAAGCTGTAGAACAAAACACACAGTGAGATCCTATTTATATAACAAAATGACGTGCACATATGTGTATGCACTCCAAGAAAAATAGAAAAATGTGGAAAAACCACACTAACACAGCAAAATACACTAAAACAACCACAGTGAAGTAGTAAAAGTGGCTGGGGGGCCAAATGTCTATCAACAGATACAAGAATAATCAAAATGTAGGCTGGGCACAGTGGCTCACGCCTGTAATCCCAGCACTTTGGGAGGCTGAGGTGTGTGGATCACGAGGTCAGGAGATCAAGATCATCCTGGCTAACATGGTGAAACCCCATCTCTACTAAATAAAAATTACAAAAAATTAGCCAGGCATGGTGGCGGGTGCCTGTAGTCCCAGCTACTCGGGAGGCTGAAGAGGGGAATGGCGTGAACCCGGGAGGTGGAACTTGCAGTGAGCCGAGATTGTGCCACTGCACTCCAGCCTGCCGGACAGAGCAGGACTCCATCTCAAAAAAAAAAAAAAAAAAAAAAAAAAAAAAAAAAAAAAAAAAAAAAAAAAAAAAGAGTAATCAAAATGTAGTATATACATACAATGGAATATTATTCAGCCTTCAAAAAGGAGGGAATTTTGACACATGCTACAACATGGATGAACCTTGAGGACATTATACTGAGTAAATAAGCCAGGCACAGAAGTACAAATTCTGTATGAATCCACTTATATGGTACCTGGAATAGTCAGATGCTGAGAGACAGAATGTAGAATGAGGGCTGCCAGGGGCTGGGAGAAGAGGGGAGTGGGAAGTTAGTGTCTAACACATACAGAGTTTCTGTTTGGGAAGATGAAATGTGTTGGAGCTGGACAGTGGTGATGGTTGCACAACAATGTGAATGCACTTAATGCCACTGAGGTGTACATTCAGAAGCAGTTAAATGGTCAGTTTTATATAGTGCGTATTTTGCCACAATTTAAAAAAAATGGCTGCAGGAGGAAACATTTTGGGAAACTTTCAAGTTTTCCGAATTATTTGACTCTTCCTAGTGAGAACGTGTTTGTGAAATACTCAGGGGAAAAACTAAATGTATGAAAAAGTTAGGAAGAGAAATGTGCCTTGCTCTAGGGAAGGAAAGAGAAGGGGATAAAGAGAAAGAAAGGGAGAAGGAAGCAGCCAGGAGCTACAAGTGGGAGAAGAAGGGTGTAAGAAGGCCCTGGGAGAACAGAATCCTGCGGAGGGGCTTTCTCAGTTCTCTGGGTGAGGGGTGTGTGCTGTACCTGCCTCTGCCAGCCAGCCTCTCCTGAGACAGCTTCCCTTCGCCAATAAACAAACTCAGAACAATCTCAAAAGCTTATCTCATTTCAGATGTTGCTTTTTAACCTTCCCTGCAAACCCCAATGAGGAGTCGCCAGTCACCCAGAATGTTCCCGCTGTCACAACAAGCAGCACACCTGGTCAGATGCACAATAGGACGGGGCGGCCACAGCAGCCAGGGCGCTCCCGGAGTCTGAGGACTCAGTCCAGCAGGCTCATCCTTGGGAAAGAAAAAGCTGCTCCTTAGAAGAGGAACCTGGGCTGTGCTCACATTGCCCCTGGGAGCCAATGGCCAGCACTCTGGAAATGAACTCCTCCTCTGAGGAGAGTGGCCACCCACTGTGTGTGTAGGAAGTTGCACAACCTCTTTTGGAGGAAAACTGTTTCCTGAGCTCTTATGCCCTGGGATTGCCGGGCCCTGTACAAACTTCTCACTATGTACACACAGCACTCACCACTATGCTGGCACAACCCTCTCCCCTACACCTACTTTAACTGCAAAGACCTGTTCGGGGTAAGGTGAGGACAAGCCACAGGAGATCTGGCATTGCTTCAGAGAAGAAGAAGTTTTATTTCTCATCTCCTATAGAACATTTTACATTAGCAGAATGTCAAAACATCCAGAAATCAAGATCGCCGTCTTCTAACACGGGCTAAGGTAAAATCTGATAGTACAATATGAACTTTCAAATAGACAGATATCAGAATCTTTAACCATTCTGGGAAAAAATGTGAAATGTTGCTCATGCCATTGCTACAACTCTGAATTATAAAGTAAATAAACAAGAACTGGAAAGAATGGAAAAGTTTTTGTCAGGGCAATGGGATTTTTGCTTTGCCCTTTGTGTGCATGTGTGTTTTGGTATCCCACCACAACCAGTGTTTACTCCATGCCCACGCAACAGTTTTTCATTGAAGCTTCATAATACATCAACATTGATATTATCTGCATTCTGTGGATGAGCAAATGTAAAGTCAATAAGGGGGAAAAAAAATCAGCCGGGCACGGTGGCTCACACTTGTAATCCCAGCACTTTGGGAGGCCGAGGTGGGCGGATCATGAGGTCAGGAGATCAAGACCATCCTGGCTAACACAGTGAAACCCCATCTCTACCAAAAATACAAAAAAATTAGCCAGGCGTGGTGGCGAACGCCTGTAGTCCCAGCTACTCGGGAGACTGAGGCAGGAGAATGGCGTCAACCCAGGAGGTGGAGCATGCAGTGAGCCGAGATGCACCACTGCACTGCAGCCTGGGTGACAGAGCGAGATTCCATCTCAAAAAAAACAAATCACAGGACAGCAGTCACACAGGAAACAAACTACTGCACTGGCTCCCCTATCCAGGCATGCCTCTCCTCTGTCCCTATGGAATTCACAAGGAAGTCCCTTCTGCTTGCCTCATATCAGTAGTTTGGTTATTACAATTTTGTTCCATCTTTTAAACTGCAATTATCTAAACTGAAAGACAAAGAGGTGATAGCCCAGGAACAAACTGAAAAGACTGAGGAATATAGGAAGGGATGTGTGTCTAATCAGATGCAACTGAACTCAGTATGACTCAAAGCAGCCATTCACAAACTTATTGATCTTAGGAACTCTTTGCACTCTTAAGAATTATGAGGTCCCCAGCACTTTGGGAGGCCAAGGTGGGCAGATCGCTTGAGGTCAGAAGCTCAAGACCAGCCTGGCCAACATGGTGAAACCCATCTTTACTAAAAATACAAAAAATTAGCCAGACGTGGTGGCTGAGACAGGAGAATCGCTTGAACCCAGGAGGTGGAGGTTGCAATCAGCCGAGATCACACCACAGCACTCCAGCCTGGAAAACAGAGCAAGACTCCATATCAAAAAAAAAAAAAAAAAAAAAAAAAATTATGAGGTCCCTAAAGAGCTTTTATTTGGGTGGGTTATATCCACTGATATTTACTGTATTAGAAATTAAAACAGAAAAGTTTTCAAATATTTATTAATTCATTTGAAAATAACTAATAAATCTATTAGTGTGTTTTATGAAAATAACTATTTTCCAAAACAAAAACAAAAAAAATTAGCAAGAACAGTAGAATTGTTCTACATTTTTACAAATCCCTTTACCGTCTGTCTTAATAGAAAGCAGCTGTATCCTCATATCTGCTTCTATATTTTTTCTGTTGGAATACTACACATCATGTGGTCTCTGGAAACTGCCACCGTACATCAGTGAGGGAATGAGAGTGAAAAAGCTAATAACTTTTTTTGTATTACTATAAAAACAGTTTGAACTCATGAATCCCCTGAAATGCTCTTGGGTACCCCCAAGGCTCCCTGTATCACACTTTGAGAACCATAACTTAAAGAACTATGTATGAAACAGGGCGAAAGAGAAGTGGGGGAGACACCGATGGACACACCCACCATCTCACACTTCTCACTTTTCAACTTTCAAACGCCCCCAACTCCCCACTAGGTAACACCAGTGCAGGAACCCCAGATTTTCCAAGGGCAGCCTGACGTTCCCTCCAGCCATCTCCTTCCCTCTCGTTTCCGCAAAATAAATTAAACGAGGGCTAAGTGGGCATGGCTAACCAATCAATCCTCCACGGGCACATACTGACATTTTTAATAGGGCTTTCTTAAGCTAGAACTCCAAAGCATGGCTCTAACTGGGCTTTTCAGACTGCTTGAAATGGGTATGAGAGAGAGAGAGTCCACAGGAGACACGAATGCCGAGTTCTGTCCGGTGACTGAGCCATTTCTCCTTCTCCAGACTTGAGCTGCACTCACCCCTCTGCCTGCTTCTCAGGGCTGTCCTGGCATCGGATGACATCGAGGACCTGAGTTCTTATAACCAAACTGCCCCGCTGAAGCTGCCCACTCCGCTCCGCACACCTGCACTCAGAGGCGGCCCTGTAAGTCTGTCCCACCCCGACGCCCACACACGCCCTGGACCGGGCCACTCCATCCCTGTGCGCCCATCCCATCCCAGCCCGGTTTTTCTGTCCCCTTCTCCCCACCAAGGGTGGGACATCGCGGGGTAGGGACTCAAGAAACAGGTTTAGCAAACAAGCGAGGCCGATCTTCCAGCCACACTGTCTCAGCAGACACCGCGCCCGCCACTGCGGGGTCCAGCCCCGCACCCGACTCTTCGTGGAGGAGGGAGCTCAGGAGGCGAGGGACGCCTCTCAGGGGGCCGAGGAAGTCGGCGGCGGCCGGCCGGCTGCGCCCACACACCTGGCGGGGGAGAGCCCACCATCTGCAGGTGAGGAAGGGGCCTGCCTCTCAGGCGCAGCGCACACCCCACCTCGCCCTCGCCGGGTCGGTGTCCGCAGCGACGCGCCGGGGACCGAGGAGACAAGCTCGGCGGGTTCGTGGGCGCGGGCAGGGTCGACGGCCGCAGCGCGGTACCTTTGCCGGAAGAGCGGGCAGCCGCCGAGGAGCCTGCGCAGCTCGTTCTTGAGGCTCCAGAAGTTGCCGTCTAGGTAGCGGTGCAGGGAGGAGTCCCCGAGCCCCCAGATCCGGCGCCGGCTCCATCGCGCTCACCTCACTGCTTTTCCGCGTGGCTGCAGGGCCGGCTTTGCTCCGCGCCTCCTCCAGCTCCCTGCAGGTGGGGCCCGCGGCGCACGCCCTCTTTCTCTCCACCCCACCGGACCCGTCTCCTCCCTCCTCACCTTCCTGGCCCCTCCCTCCCTGGCCCCTCCCTCCCTGGCCCCGCCCTTCCCTGGCTTCCTGGGCGCGCGGTACACCCCAAGTGGGCGCTCCTACGGTGGCCTCCCCTTGCCCTTCCGAGGAACCGGAAACTCTATCCTCCAGTTATCTATTGTCCCTCCAGATTTGTGGGCCACAAGAAACAAGTATTAGATCCCTAGAAAGGGTGCCAGTCACGTGGACCTTTGCACCAGAGGCCCGGCTGCTCAGGACTGAGCCGGTTGACGCACTCAGCAAATCCCCGGACCAGCCACTTTGCCTGACCCCCATGACCCAAGATAGCTTGGGTCCAGCTCTGGCCCCTCCTCAGCTGTATCTCACCTCTTCCCTGAACTGGGCATTACTGTGAACTCTAACATCACTGTAATCTAAAGGCGACTCAGGTCTACAGCATTGCAGTCCAGGGTAGCTGGGAGCTCCTTTCATGACCAGGCGATCAACCCGAACACGATACTCATTTCCCAGGGCCCTCCTTTTTTTATTGTTGTGGCTGGAGGGAAATGAGTTATAACCTAAGTGGAAAATGTTCCTTCCTTTCTGCTCCCTAATTCTCATATACCTTGTTGAGTTTCCTTTTAAATATTCAAGGAAATGTTAGCTGTTCCCTTCCAGAGGCTACTTTGCTGGAGAGATGACGGTGTGGTCTGCTGTTACGAGGTTAGTGGATGCCATCTGTATTCGTTTCCAGTAACAAATTCCCACAAAATGAGTGGCTTAAGATGGCTCCAATTTATTCTCTTACATTTCTGGAAGTCAGAAATCCAAAATAGGACTTACAGGGTCAAAATCAAGGTGTTAGCAGAGCGGTTCCTTCTCACAGCTCCAAGGAAAAATGTATTTCCTTGTCTTTTCTAGCTCCTAGAGGCTGCCTGAATTTCTTGGCTCCTGATCCCTTCTCCTGTCTTCAAAATGCATCACTGCAAGCTCTGCTTTCATGGTTCCATCTTCTATTGAGTTTGACCGTCTTGCCTCCCTTTAAAAGGACTTGTTTACATGGACCCATGGGAATAATCCAGGATAATCTTCCTATCGTAAGATCCACACTTTAATCACACCAGCAGTGTCCCTTTTGCCGTATAAGAAACACATTCTCAGGTACTAGGGATTAAAACATGAGTACCTTTGTTGAGCCATTCCTCGGGCTGCTACACCTGTGCAGCTGCAAGTAATAATACCCAATCGTCCATGATAAAAAGGGGCTTTGTTTTCTCACATCACAGGAAGCCTGGTGGTAGGAAAGCCCCAGGGGCAAATTTGATAGCTCTACCCCGGGGACCCAGGTCCTTTGCGTCTTTCTGCTCCACCATCCACCATCCTTTCTCTGTATGTAATCTTTACTTTTTTTTTTTTTTTTTTTAGCTTATCTTCTCTGAGTTGTAAGATGGATGCTGCAGCTCCAAGCACCACCCTGTGCAAAGCAGAAGAGGAGTATTTCTTTCTATATCGGCCAAAATACTGTAGTGGTAACAACCCCAAAATGACTTCACATACACCTCGGTCACCAACAACCCTCAAATCTTAGGGCCTAAAAAGACAAGAGTTTGTTTCTCACTCATGCTACCTGGGGATTCTGTTCCACATCCCCTCACTCCAGGTCCCGGCTGACAGAACAGCCATGATTGTGTGGCCACACTGGCTTTTGAAGCTTCCAGCTGGAAGAGACACACGTAACTTCAGCTGGAAGAGACACACATAACTTCTGCTTTATCCCCTGGACAAAGCAGCTCACTCCTGACTCTATGGGGGAAGGGAAGTACCACCCTGGACATGCGCGGGAGGCCAACACTCAAAATCATCTGTAAGCTGAGCTAGTGACTACTCAATCTGCCCCTCTGGTCACGCTCTCCCTTCCACAGGCAAAATACACTCTCCACCCTTCCAGGGAAGCAGCCAAAGCCCCACAGCTCCACAACATCAAGTCTGAGGCCCCTGGGGGCACAGAGTAGTCCTTGCATCAAGTAAGGATGTGGGTCCTCTTGATCCAGAGACCTATGAACTGAAAACATAGGTTACTAAGTTAACTTCCAAGGGAATGTTTGCTTGAGTGAGAAAAAAAAAAAAA
>NW_012102188.1:1774529-1776726 GCF_000951045.1 Mandrillus leucophaeus
GATGGTCTCGATCTCCTGACCTCGTGATCCACCCGCCTCAGCCTCCCAAAGTGCTGGGATTACAGGCTTGAGCCACCGCGCCCGGCTGTTATTTTCTTGAGGATGGAGTTTCACTCTTGTTGCCCAGGCTGGAGTGCAGTGGCATGATCTTGGCCCACTGCAACCTCTGCCTCCTGGGTTCAAGTGATTCTCCTGTCTCAGCCTCCTGAGTAGCTGGGTTTACAGGTGCCCGCCACCAAGCCTAGCTAATTTTTTGTATTTTTAGTGGAGACATGGCTTCACCATGTTGGCCAGGCTGGTCTCAAACTCCTGACCTCAGGTGATCGTGATCCACCCACCTCAACATCCCAAAGCGCTGGGATTACAGGCATGAGCCACCGCGCCCGGCCAACCACTAAGATTTTTTTGAGGGTTATTTGTTACCTAGACAATCATAGAAGATACTAGAAGAATGTTGCTGATGAAATAAAAAACTAAAATAGGTACACTGGCTTAGAGGCTGGGAGGGGCAAGGTGGATGCTGTTGACCAAAGCATTGGTGTTGACCAAAATTGAAGATGATCCCTTTTATGACAGCAAATATTTGACAAGGCTGCCACTGAGAGAAGACATACCTAACTTGGAACTTATCACTCCAAGAGAAGATGCTGAAAACACAAGGTTAGCGTTACATGTTGGCTGCTTTTGCTAGTGTTTGACAAGACATTATAAGAAAGAGATGGGCTTACAAAAGAATTGACCAGTTTGCAAGCAGAGATGGAAGGGAATAGAGTCCACAAGTTCAGGGACTTTTAGGGTTGGAAGAGGCAACTGCTTCACAAGTTCTATTGGTAAAAGATAAAACTGAGAAATATTTAGCAACAAAAGCCCATTAAAATCCAGGAACCTTAACCTCTACTCCCTTGCCCCTTGTGGCAAGAACAAAATCAAGAGTCTCACCTGAAACCTGTAGCAAGTAGGTTTGGGGGATTCCCAGCAAACCATCTTACTCCCAGGCCCTGTCCATCCAAACAATCGCCATCTAAAGCATCACTGGTCTCTGCGTCAGAGAATGAGAGTACGGTTTGAATCACCCACGGTCTTGTAAAGGTACACCCAGAAGTGTCAAGCATAATCTAGCCTATCCTGGAAGATACCTCAAGAATCTGTTTACAAGCCACACTTCTCTCTAAGAGCCAGAGAAGTGTAATCCTCCCAGGCGCCCCCACCAGCCAACCCTAAAGACTACCACACTCCTGTGAGTCTTTGATTATTAGGAAGGAAAAGCTGTCAAATGACCCAATAAAATTGCCCTTGGGCCATCTTTTCTTAACTAGGTCCCTTGACCACTACATTATTTTCCTACAGTAACAAATTACCACAAACTTCGTTAGGTAAACAGCAGAAATTTAATTCTCTCACAGATTTGGAGACTAGAAATCTGAAATGTTCAGCAGCACCTTGTTACTTTTGAAGGCTCTAGGGGAGAATCCTTCCTTGCCTTTTTCTAGATTCTGCTGGCTCCCAGCAATCCTTGGTATTACTTGGCTTATAGCAGCATCATTTCACACTCCGCCCCATCACCGGGCCTTCCTTTCTGTGGGTCTCTATGTCTTCAAATCTCTCTCCTCTTGAAGGACATTGGTCATAGGATTTAGTGCCCTCCCTAACCCAACATGACTCAACTTGATTACATCTGCAAAACCCCTATTTTCAAATAAGGTCACTTCCTAATATGAACTTTTAGGGAACACTATTCAAACCAGTATACCCACCCAGAGCTAATGGGAACTGACAAACAAGGAAGAAATGAAAGGAAGTGACCATACACTAGCTTAGATCAATGGTTTCGGCACTAACTGTGTATCAGAGTAACCATGCACACAGACGCACAAATACACACGACTTGGCCAATCAATCCAATTTCTAGAGGTAGGCATCTGTAGTTTTTAAAAGTTCCTCTCCACCCCAGGTGATTCTACTATTGTACAGCCAGGGCTCAGCCCATGGACGTAGGTCCAGTGGTTCTTGATGTTGCTACACAGGGATTTACTACATTATTGGGAAAATTGGTGAAATTTAAACAACATGGATAATACAATACTGTATCAATGTTGACTTTGTGGTTTTGATTGTTGTACTGTGGGTATTTAAATGAATGTTCTTGTCATTAGGAGCAAATTCAAGTAGTTAGGGGTAAAGGGGCAACTTACTCCAA
>NW_012102188.1:1776776-1784636 GCF_000951045.1 Mandrillus leucophaeus
TGGCTGATGTCAGACAACTGGGGCCAGCTGCTCCAACTCCAAAATCCACCAGCCTTCACTCTGTCTGTCTCTGTCTCTCTCTGTCTGTCTGTCTCTCTGTCTCTCTCTCTCTCTCTCTGTCTGTCTCCTGTCTCTTATACACATCTAGATGTGTATAAGAGACAGATACAGTCCAACCTCACTACATTATTGGGAAAATTGGTGAAATTTAAACAACATGGATAATACAATACTGTATCAATGTTGACTTTGTGGTTTTGATTGTTGTACTGTGGGTATTTAAATGAATGTTCTTGTCATTAGGAGCAAATTCAAGTAGTTAGGGGTAAAGGGGCAACTTACTCCAAATGAGTCTGAAAAATATACACACACAGAGAGAGAGAATAAAATGTGGCTCCCTGGACTATCTATGTTAGGCAGGACTTTCTCAGTTATGAGTACAGTCACGCACCACATAACAACGTTTTGGTCAACAACAGACTGCATAGATGACATTGGTCCTGTAAGATTACAATGGAGCTGAAAAATTCCTATCACCGCATGACATCATTGGTGTCGTTAAGTCCTAGCCCAACATAGTACTTGTTTCTGGCGATCTGGTCAACAAACTACTATGATCAGATCCATAGAGCCCAGGTTAATAAAAACACAAAACTACTGCACTACGAGTTGTATAAAAGTGTAACATATACAATTATATACAGTAGTACATAATACTTGATGGTAATAGTGAACGATTATGTTATTGGTTTATGTATTTACTGTACTATACTTTTAATCATTATTTTAGAGTGTACTCCTACTTATTTTTTAAAAAGTTAACTGTAAAACAGCCTCAGGCAGGTCCTTCAGGAAGATTCCAGAAGAAGACAGTGTTATACTAGGAGATGACAGCTCCATGAGTGTTATGGCCCCAAAGACCCTCTAGTGGGACAGGATGTGGAGGTGGAAGACAGTGATATTGATGATCCTGACCTTGTATAGACCTAGGCTAATGTGCCTTTGTATCTTCATTTTTAACAAAAAAGCTTAAAAATTGAAAAATAAATATTATGAAACTAGAAAAATACAGGATAAGGATATAAAGAAAATATTTTTACATAGCTGATGTGTTTGTGTTTTAAAATATTTCTATGAAATGGTCCAAATGTTAAAAAAAAAGTTTATAAAATAAGGAAGTTACAGTAATCTTACCATAAAGTAAAAAAGTTACAGTAAGCTAAGATTAATTTATTATTGAAGAAAGAAAAAGGTTTCTTTTTTTATAAATTTACTGTAGCCTAACTATAGTGTTTCCAAGGTCTACAGCAGTGTACAGTAACGTCCTAGGCCCTCACATTCTCTCACCACTCACCCACTAACTCACCCAGAGTAACTTCCAGCCCTACAAGCTCCATTCATGGGAAGTGTCCTGTACAGGTATACCATTTTTTGTCTTTTACACTGTATTTTTACTATATCTTCTCTATGTTTACATACACAAATACTTATTCTTATGTTATAATTGCCTACAGTATTGAATACAGTAACATGCTGTGCAGGTTTGTAGCCTAGGTGTGTAGTAGGCTGTACCATCTAGGTCTGTGTAAGTTCACTCTGTGATGTTCGCACAATGACAAAATCACCTAACAACACATTTCTCAAAACATACCTCCATAGTTAAGCGATGCAAGAATGTAGTAAAAACCAGTCTGAATTCTCTGTAACAAAATGGAAATGTATTGGCTCATGAAACTCAGGGAAGACATGCATATCCTAACTACAGAAGGTCAGGAGTGTGGCTGATGTCAGACAACTGGGGCCAGCTGCTCCAACTCCAAAATCCACCAGCCTTCACTCTGTCTGTCTCTGTCTCTCTCTGTCTGTCTGTCTCACTCTCTCTGTCTCACCCCCCATCTCCACAAACCCAGGTCTCAGGGCTCTAACTCCTCCACCAGCCAGAAAGCACAGAGGCCAACAGTTCCCAAGCTTCACATTCCTCAGCCTCTGCCATCAGAAAGGGCCTTGCTGGTTCCTCATTTCCAATGGCACTAACTCTCGGAAAGGACTGGGATCAGCTTAGAGTGGGGTCAGGTGCCCATATATCTGAACCACGACTTGGGGTAGGGAGAGGCACCACAGGAACTATGTAAGGATGTGGCAAAGCAGCCACAGGGTCTGGTAGGGAGGTGGTGCTCTCTCCGCCGCCCCATCCAGCTGCCCTCTGCAAGCTGCTTTTCGCAGCCACATCTCCCACCCCCTGAATCCTTTCCCAGCCCTTTCCCCTAATGACTTCACCCTTGCAGGCAGCATAACAGGACAGGACTGCCATCCTCTTCAGAATCGGAGGGACCTCTAGGCTCCTTCCTTTCCTTTCCTTCCTTCCTTCCTTCCTTCCTTCCTTCCTTCCCTCCCTCCTGCCTTCCTTCCTTCCCTCCTTCCTTCCTTCTTCTTTCTTTCATTTTGGTTTTTCTTCACCTCCCACACAGCCTAAGAAGTCCCTCCTTCTTGTCACACTGACACACCTCCAGGGACCCTGACGGCTTTCTCCCATATGCTCATGAACAGTTCTACTGCCTCCCCACTGGACAAGGAGCCCCCTGGGTGGGATGAAAGGCTGGCATGTGGGGACAGGATCCAGGAAATATGACTTCCCTTTATGTTGTCACTTTGGGAACAGGGTCCTAGAGCAGAGGTTGCAATGGCAAAATTCTAGCAGCTTTTACTTACTGCCTTCTCTGACCCCAAGTGCCAGACATGTGCCTGGGGAAGGGACAAATTCTGAAACAGCCACCGTGTGGTCCTCAGGAATGCCCTCCCCTCCACACAGCCACGGTTTTGTTCCAGAATCACCCCTAACATAACTGCCTTCTTTTCTCCCCCAGGGTAAAGTCTTCCTATAAGTAGGCTCCAACAGGCCCACTTCAGCCTCCACTGGCCCCACCAGGCACAAGTGGCCCATGCTGGGGACACACACTCACACCCCCTGAATCCCCATACAGACAGACTGGCATCAGGGTCTCCCACACTGACTCCCATGCACCCCATTCTTGGAAACAATCAGGCTGTGAACTGTGATAGTGACTTTCCCTGAGCAAGACCAGCAGATTTTGAGGCCAGCTCTGTTTCCCATGTCCCTCCTCCAAGACACACATTCCTAGTCCAAAATAAAACTGCCCAATGTGAGTCCGTGGACCCACCTGCGTCACTCTGAGGTTTCTCTCTGTATGGTGACATGCAGGCATCTATGGGAGGTACTGTTGTTTAATAAGCAAGTGAAGAACAGTGTGTAAAATGTGCTACCTTCCATGTGAGAGAGAGGAGGAATCTATGTAGTATGTAGTTGTGTGTGTGTACATTTACCTATATTTTCAAAAATAGACCAGATAAACCAAAAGCTGATTAAAATTGTTACTGATAGAACTGAGGAGGGGGTAGGGATGGAAGGCACTCCTCCCTGAATTGACCTTGTTTTTTTTAATTTTTGACTTTGGAATTTGGTAAATGTTTTACATAACCTTAAAATTTTAAATCTAACAGGAAAAAAGGCAGTCACTAAAGATGAAAAACAAACTGAAACAAATTTATTCAACTCTGCTTCAGGTTGCTGGCATAACTACAAGAGAAGAGTTATTTCAGTTCACTTAAAAGACATTACTTTCACTGCATAGCTCACTAGGAATACAGCCTAATGAAGAACTGCAGAGAAATTTTATACCGTATTCACTAGTCTTGTTGTTAGTAGTAATGTTGTTATTATTCTGAAACTTTTTATGTATGTTGTAATATAAAGCAAATAAGTAATTGAATAAATGGCATTAGAATCCAAGATTTTAGTAGAAGAGAAACAAAGAAGTTAAGACAAAAATCTTTACCTTTTAAATCTTTAAAAGCTAGGTCCTCTGATTCTCCAGTTTTTTCCAGGATACCATATGACTTAAAAGAGGAGGAAATGCTATTTTTAAAAAACATGGATTATCATTTGTATTCGTTTCCTAGGGCTATGTATTAGTCCGTCCTCACATTGCTATAAAGAAATACCTAGACTGGGTAATTTATAAAGAAAAGGGGCTTAATTGGCTTATCGTTCCGCAGGCTGTACAGGAAGCATGATATTGACTTCTGCTTCATTTCTGGGGAGGCCTCAGGAAACTTTCAATCATAGTGGAAGGCAACGGGGGATCGAGGAGCTTCACATGACCATAGCAAAGGGAAGAGGGAAAAGCAGAAGGTCCTACACACTTTTAAACAAGATCTTACAAGAACTCACTCACTATCATGAGAACAGCTCTAAGGGCATGGTGCTAAAACCACTCATGAAGGACCGTCCTCATGATCCAATCACCTCCCACCAGGCCCCACCTCCAACATTGGGGATAACAATTCTACATGAGATTTGGGTGGGGACACAGATCCAAACCATGTCAGCCTGCTATAGCAAAGTACCTTGAACTAGGTAGCTTAAGACAACAGAAATGTAAAATATATTTCATAGTTCTGGATACCGGAAGTCCAAATCAAGGTATTTGCCAGTTCCCTCCTGGGAGCTCAGAAAGAAAATCTGTTCCACACTTCCTACCCAGCCTCTGGTGGTTGCTGCACTTCTTGGCATTCCTTGGCTTCTGCAGCACAAATCCAGCCTCTACATTGTGTGTCTCTGTCTCTGTGTCTCCTCTTCTCTTCTTAAAAGAGCATACATCACAATGTATTAGGGACCCATCCCACTCCAGTGTGACCTTATCTTTATTTAACTAATTATATCTACAATTCAGTTCACATTCTAAGGTTCCGGGAAGGACATGGATTTGGAGAGGGCATTATTAAACCCAGTCCATCACTTTTCTTTTTTTTTCTTTTGCATTCTGAAACAAGTGGCACTTTTATTTTTGGGGAGTGTTTCACCTGTTCCAAGTTCATTTTAGGTTCAGACATAAAGTCTAAGAAGGAAATTAATTATAGGCAATAATAGTTAATAACATTTGCTTAGCTAAATTTACAATGTTTCCAGACTCTGCAATGACTGCTTTCCATGAATGTTCTGGTTGAATCCTCACAGCGGAACAATTATTATCCCCAATTTCAGTAGAGTCTGTTGAGGCTCAGGGAGATTAATTTCCTGAAGTCAGACAACTAGGATGCAAGAAGCAGGAGCTTGGAAGAAAGAAAGCAGTCAAGCTCTGGAGCCAGGATACAAACACTTGTGTGATTCTGTACGCCTTCCACAAACCAGACCTCTCATCATCGTTTGGAGAAAGCTTTCCCATCATCTTGACTCTAGCTCTGGTTTGTCTTTCAGATCACAGAGGGGAGGGGAGGGAATTAACATGAGAAATGAATGTATTCATGAAGTCACATCTCTTGGATGATACTATCAATGCCAATATATAGTAAGCAATACATTAGTTTCACTGGGCCTGACTCCTGGCTTCCTGATCTCTTAGACATTACTGGCATTACAAGACTGATTGACAACCAGATTTTTTAAAAAAGAGCTCTGGGTCAGGCGCAGTGGCTTACGCCTGTAATCCCAGCACTTTGGGAGGCTGAGGCGGGCGGGTCACAAAGTGAAGAGATCGAGGCTAGCCTGACCAACATGGCAAAACCTCATCTCTACTAAAAATACAAAAGTTATATAGGCATGGGGGTGCACGCGCCTGTAATCCCAGCTACTCAGGAGGCTGAGGCAGGAGAAGCGCTTGAACCCGGGAGGCAGAGGTTGCAGTGAGCCGAGATTGTGCCACTGCACTCCAGCCTGGGCGACAGAGCAAGACTCCATCTCAAAAAAAAAAAAAAAAACTCAGTCTCCCTATTTCAATCTCTGCTCCTCCTGCCTTTATATATTTATCCTCTTTAGTATCTGGCTTTCTTCCCTACTAGAACTTAAGGTCTATGAAGGCAGGGATTCTTCTTTGTGTGCTATATCCCAAGGTTCTAGCTATATCCCAAGGTTCTAGGACACTCTCTAGTACATGGTAAGTACTCAGTACATATTTTCGAATGGAAGTTTGCTATCTATGTTGAAATCAATTCACTCTTTGTACTTAAATAAACTTACTTAAGTAAAACTTTTATTTTTGAAGGAAACTTGATGTTATTACCACAAATGGAAAGCAGTATCTCATGTAGCATAAATAGAATTCACAAAAATAAATACAATAAAACCAAACACTTTCAATGTTAACAATGAAAGTATAAACTGAAATATACAAGTATATCTGAAAAGATGTTAAACCACACTCACAGTAAGAGAAATGTAGATTTCAACCCAAATTGGAGATACCATTCTTCATCAGATGAGCAAAGATCAAAAGCTCAGGTTCTTGGCACGTCGGCATGAGGGTGGGAATCAGGAGAGCTGGTTGATTGCTGGTGGGCTTATGAGCATTCATCCTTATGTCCAGGCACTGCCAGGGAACTGTTGGCTGTGGGCCTGCCTAGATATATGCCATTGGTGAAATGTCAAGGTTTTATCCTCCCGACAGCATCACTGGCTGTGATCTCATGGGTAACAACAGGTTAGTAATTCAATTTGGCCCACATTTCCTGAGGGCCAACTGAGTGCTGAGCTTCTAGGGACTGGGGCAGAGGTCGGGGGGAGATGGCCTTTGAAATACTTTGGGATCTATTTGGACATGGGCATGGAAAGCCTGCTAACCTACCACAGAGTGACAAGGTGTATTGCCAAGAAGGAAACAGAGCTGCTCAGAAAGATGTGGAGCTGAGGGGATTGGGGCCAATGGGCCTTCCCTGCCCCTGCCCACCAGTGAGTCTTCCAGTCTGCCTTGGATGGGTGGATGCTTGTTGCCCTCTCCCTCTGGGTTCCATCCAGTTGGTACCTGCACCCAACTGTTCTCAGTCTTCTGCAAGGGCATGCCTGGTCCTTTCCAGATCCATAGACTAGAGCATCTACATGGCAGCACTGCTTTCTCCACTGACCACACCTCAAGGGACGTCACTCTCCTTGTTATATTGAAAGATCCCCTTCCTCCCAGGTGCAAGGCAGGGCAGTGGTGGGGGAGGGAAGGCCCTAACCCTGTCACATGTGTAATTTGGTAACTTCAAGACCACCTGCAAATTCTCAAATCTTTGTGCCAAGTAAAAGGGTGTTGAAACTGGGCCGAAAGAAGCATGCTGGAGCTGACCATTCTGGTGCCAGGTTCTTTCTGCCCCCTAGGCCCCAGTCCTGCTCTCTCCATCCCATGGCAGCACACCGTGCCACACCTGCTCCTTCAAAACACATGCCATGGGACACCCTGGTGAGGACAGATGGGGTAAGAGAATGGGTATCGCAAGGACCCCTGCCATTCTGCTCTCAGTGGAGAGAGCCATGTAGCCTGACAATATTGTCATCCAGTCAGCCCATCAGAGTAAGACGAAGAGAGTCCCTGGGTTGCTGAATGGATTGAAAACAGCTTATAGTTGCTCATAGCCAAGTTATGAGGACTCAAGGAAACGTGTGCTGTAAGCAACATAGGAGACAAATGATGCGGGGAAGAGAGAGGATTTATGCCTTTGATTGGGATTGTCTGACATGGGCTTAGACATGGGGAGAAAAGGTATTTTGGTCTTTCTGGGTTGAATAGGTGGCCAGGAATGCTTCGTGGGAGCTTAAGTAGGAGCATGGTCTGACTACATTAGGGGAGGGGCCCATGGAGGCTTGGGCTACTTGGATTAAGGCGTGTCCACTGGATTATCTGTTCAATTCTATGTGGGGCTGATTTTGTGCTTCAATTTCTTAGGCAAGATGAACAGCCTCCTGATAGCAACTTCAGACCAGTGAGAAAATGATCACTTTTTTCTCTACTTTCATTGCATAAGCAAATTAAGGCTATAAATGTTTTTGTTTTGTGGGGAAGTTATAGTAGGAATTGAAGCCATAAA
>NW_012102188.1:1785396-1794519 GCF_000951045.1 Mandrillus leucophaeus
TGCAAAACTGTGAGTACATATTTGCCTCTAACAATCCCTCTAATGCAAGGTACTACAAATTAATGTTATAATATAGTAACAGTTACTTGTTGTGTATTAATATTTTACAGTTGACAAAATGTCCCCTCAATTTCTTTCTGGCAACAATTCTATAAGTCTAGCATGTTTTCATCATCTTGACTATATGAGGAAGCTGTCTCACTAAGACTGGACCAGAGCCACACAGCCAGTAAGAAGTGAAATCACGACAAAAGTCCCTATTTTTTTTAACCTTACACGCTATCTTTAGGTTAGATAATGCATAGCAGTTCAAAAATTAACATGCAGAGAATGAACTTGCATCCCCAAACCAAAGCTATACAGCTAATAATAAGTAGGGGAACTTTGATAAAAATACCCCATCATTTTTATGGCTTTCAGCAATCTCAGCCCTGAAGCTACAGGAGATAAGGGTCTCTTTCAGGACATACATTTCAAATCACTTATTTAAGGCTTAAGCTGAAAATTTGAATCCCTGAGCTCATCCTTTTCTCTCTCCATGTTGTCCAATGACATTAAGAGCAACCAGCCAATCTCATCCTCATTAATTTAACAAAAATGTTCTAAGATATCAAATACATGGGCACTCATAGTCTTATGTCTTACAAACATTTGATTAAACATTTTCAATAGTGATATTCTACCCATCTCCATCATCACATAATGCCATAAACTATCAGTGTTTTGTTTGCTACTGGAAATAGAGTCATTAGTGATCAGATTAGAGAACCAATTCCAGAAGCCCCAGAACCAATTCAGAAACTCAACCTTAAGACTATTTCCCTAGAACCACTCTCTGTAGTAAAATCTGTATTAGTCAAAGTTCTTCAGCGAAACAGAGCAAGTAGAGTGGGTGTGCATATGTGTAGAAATAAAGACATTTATTTTAAGGAATTGGCTCACATGACTGTGGGGGCTGGCAAGTCCAAAATTTTCAGACTAGGATCCAGGGCAGAGTCAATGTTGCAATTTCCAGTCTGAAGGCAGAATTCTTTCTTCTCTTTAGCTATACAACTACCCTCTAAGCATTGCTTGACCTGCCTCTTACAAATTTCGATGTGCTGCTTTCTCATTATCACTCAGTTCAAAATGTTTTTGAACTCCTTTTGTGATTTATTTTGACTCATGTAACTGTATATTTCAAAGAATATTTTGGTGAGAATTATAAAACATTCTATTTTTACATAGCAGCCATGTGTCTGTAACACAGAACCCTATAAGTAATGTAGTCTTGGAATGCAATGTGATTGCATGCCAATTCGGAAATGAATGCACCACCGATTCTCGATTGCTTGTCACCCACACCCCACCCCACAGAAACTGAAGGTTGCAGGAAATGTTCTTCCCATAATTCTTTATCAGCTACATCAGTGTCAAGGCAGTTTAGGTCTACAGTTACAAATCTGGTTAGACTGTATGCACAAGTTAAGGTGTCTAAAGAGATAAAGTGTAGGGAAACTGCCTGTGTTCCAGTATAATTTTCCCAAAGAAGAAACCTTTGTAGTGTCACTGAGGACATTTACATAACAGGGCATAAATTAAGTATTTTATGAATAGATAATGCTGAACACTCTAGGAAAAATTGAGTCAGCACTGAGTGATTTTCAGTTTTGTAAAATTTCGTGAGTGAATTCTCAAGAGGGTATTCTTTGGGAAGGCTGGCAGGGGTCCCTCTGGAACAGAAAGGAGGTTGTGGCATGGAAAGTCAAGGGCATGTGATGACTCTACATACTGTCATCAGGAGAAAAGATGAACCATTAGGATTATGAAAGTGTGAAAAATGTGAGAGTCTTTGTTTCTACAAAAAAGAAAATGAATCTGTAGTCATATGTGTTTAATACCAAAGCTATGTGGCATACATGTTCATTTTCTACTGTATACTTCAGCTTTTTATGGCAAAGAAAGATTTATGCCTACTAATGGTTTAACATATGTGGAGAAAATATGGTATTTTCAATCTATGATGTTGGTATAATTAGCTATCCATTTGGACAATAAAGCCAGATTCCTAAAGCATCATATTCTCTAAATCTCTAGAAAGATTAAAGACCTAAAAGTGAGTGGAAAAATATCTTAAAGCCAATATGTAAGAAAAAATGATATAGAGTATATTGGTTTGTATTCATACTGGAAAAATAACTAAAAGATACACACGTGTATATATGTATAAAATTTAAGCATATAGAACAGTATGGAAAAATATCTGTATAACGAAACACACCATAAACAAAGTTATTTTTATAAAATTTATTATTTCAATAAGAACATAAATCTCTTTAGAGAAAATTTCAAAGAATGCAGGATAAGGACACTCAAAAAAACTCACCATAGTCACAATGAAAATGGAAATGTGTATACTTGTGTATATTCACTTCTGAGTCTAAAAATATCATATTCCTATGGGAGAATATTTGGAAACCTAAGAAAACTGTAAAGAATAAAATCGCTTATACTCTCACCACCTAGAGATTTTAATCACTAATGTTTTAGTAGGTTTCCTTCTTGTCTGTGTATACGTTGTATATAGGATCTTTTTCAAATTTTTAATATAAACAACACTAAGTATGTTTGTACGTAAAAAGATAAATATTTAAAAATCTAAGAGCTATAAACTGGCAAGGGGATATGTAAGTTTTTTAAATATTGGCCATTAATGTCAGCCAGACAGCATATTTTTGTTCTTCAGCTCTTTTGTTTTGGCTGGGGCTACCTGAATCCTCCTTCCAGTTGTCCAACATCACCCAACTGCATTACCCCGTTTAGTCCAGAGGTGATAGGCTCAGGTTAGCACCTTGAACTGGTGGATCTTGCAGCACTCCCCCTGACAACCAGAAACAGAGCACTAGACCTAAGTCCAACTGCCCTTGCTGCTCTTGACCTTACTTCTCGGGAAGACCAGGAATGGAGGCCAGCTAGACCCACTGAAATCCATGGTGGCTAGCAGGAAAGCTGTGGCCATTTGTTCATAAGCCAGCTTGTGGCTCTGAGAGGGGAAAAAGGGGCTTAGGAGTTACCAAGGACCATACATTATAGAAGATTTCACCAGACACCTTCTGGAGAGAGATGGTTATGAAATTAATTCATCAGACTTTGCCAGGAGATAATAAATTCCTTAGCAAGGAGCATCTTTTGAATAGGAGAATTGGCACATGACTGCTGGGTAGGCTAATACCACTAATTCTGAAAACCAAAGGGGTCTTCAGGAAGGACTGCCCAGGGAGAGAGGTTTTTAGATCTGGCTGGACATTACCAGTGAGATGCTTCAGACGTGAAATACAGCAAATATGGAAAAGCTTACCTGAGTCACATCCTAGGCACATTTGTATAACCAGGGCTAACAATGCTTTCAAATTGTGACTGAAAACTGAAAGATATTTCAGAACACAGAAAACCATGAGATGGACTAAACAGGCCAAATTTCTAATATCTTACCAGAAAAAGAAATATTTCCCCGTGTGATGCTAGAAATATAAGCCAGGAGGGAAAGAAGAACCAGAAAACGGAGAAAAGACAAAATAGATCAGAAAAGAAAAACAAACAAAACAGAAAAAGTCAAAAAGAAATCTAGTCATTAGGTTCTCAGCAGATTTTATTGGTTTCATGATGGCCAACATTAAAAGAAAAACTTCAGCCAAATTAAGTTTAATGGAGTTTAACTGAGCAAGGAGGATTCGCAAATCCGGCAGCCTCCCGAGCCAGAGTAGGCTCAGAGACTCCAGTGTGGCCATGTGGTGGAAGAAGGTTTATGGACAGAAAAAGGAAACTGACAGTACAGAAAATGGAAGTGAGGTACAGAAACAGCCAGATTGGTTACAGCTTGGCTTGTGCCTTATTTGCACACGGTTTGAACAGCTGGCCACCTTTGATTGGCCAAGACTTGGTGGTTGGCACAAGAGGAGGCTACAGTCTGTTTACAACTACATTTAGGTTGTAGTTCACGCTGTACAGAGAAACCTGTAGGCCGAACTTAAAATATGTAAGGAGGCAGTATTAGGTTATTAAACTTGATTTAACATCAAAGATGGTACAGGAGTAAACGGTGCAGTGTTTCAGCCCAACAAGGGTGTGAACTCTTTTTAAAGCTTGTAAAATCTCAGTCTTTCTCTACAATTCAACTTCTTTCTTATCTTAGCATCCTTACAGTAAGAAGCAGTAAAGGAAACAAGCGTACATAAAAACTTCAACACAAACAAGATAAAAAATTTCAGAAAGAACTACACCCTAAATCACGACAGAACAAAGTGAAAGGGATTTCAGGATATTAGACTGCATGAATCCCAGTTAAAGACACAAAAGGGCATTAGAAAGACAATCTTCCTAGGCCCTACACAAGGAATCAAAAAGGGATGAAGAGAATATATCACAACTAGCTTTAAAACACTCACTGATCTTGGATGTAATGTGGGGATCCTATATTCCTATATGACTCTCTCTGCTTCCATCTTAGTATATTTACCCCTCAGCATCCTATGGAACTGATTATATGGGGTAGATTTTATTCCTTCCACCCAGGAAAGTCTGGAATCCCTTAGAGAAGGGTGCTCAAGTGCCATGAGCCATGAAGACACTGAAGAATCTGTAGGCACATCTGAATGTTAGAGCATGCATGAGAAGAGACTGCCCAGCCCATGGGCTCGGGTGGCCCTTAGGCTTCCAAATTCCAATATGATTCACACCATCCATAAGACAAGACCCTCCAGGACCTGCTGTTTATGTTTTGCCTCAAACAGAAAAGACTGCAGCACCACCCTCTAACATCCTGAATCTATAGACATAATGACACCAGGAACAATGATGCTGGTTTCATTCGCATCTCTAGAAGGTCTACTCACCCATGGACCCCTGTTTTGAGATAGATATTGTGGGCAAAAACTCCAGGGACTACACCCATGTGCAGCTTAAAAGAAAAAGCTATTTCAGTGTCTGAAGTTGTCCATGGCAGCAGCTCCCCACAATACCTGTGTGATGCTATAAAACGGTAGTCAGGAAATGCAAGAAACATTACAGCCAGCCTCTGAAGGTCACACCACCTGACAAGTCCCCACTTGGGGTGGAATGTGTGCTGTCTCTTATACACATCTAGATGTGTATAAGAGACAGTTCATGAATTGGGCAGTCTCCCGAGCCAGAGTAGGCTCAGAGACTCCAGTGTGGCCATGTGGTGGAAGAAGGTTTATGGACAGAAAAAGGAAAGTGACAGTACAGGAAATGGAAGTGAGGTACAGAAACAGCCAGATTGGTTACAGCTTGGCTTGTGCCTTATTTGCACACGGTTTGAACAGCTGGCCACCTTTGATTGGCCAAGACTTGGTGGTTGGCACAAGAGGAGGCTACAGTCTGTTTACAACTACATTTAGGTTGTAGTTCACGCTGTACAGAGAAACCTGTAGGCCGAACTTAAAATATGTAAGGAGGCAGTATTAGGTTATTAAACTTGATTTAACATCAAAGATGGTACAGGAGTAAACGGTGCAGTGTTTCAGCCCAACAAGGGTGTGAACTCTTTTTAAAGCTTGTAAAATCTCAGTCTTTCTCTACAATTCAACTTCTTTCTTATCTTAGCATCCTTACAGTAAGAAGCAGTAAAGGAAACAAGCGTACATAAAAACTTCAACACAAACAAGATAAAAAATTTCAGAAAGAACTACACCCTAAATCACGACAGAACAAAGTGAAAGGGATTTCAGGATATTAGACTGCATGAATCCCAGTTAAAGACACAAAAGGGCATTAGAAAGACAATCTTCCTAGGCCCTACACAAGGAATCAAAAAGGGATGAAGAGAATATATCACAACTAGCTTTAAAACACTCACTGATCTTGGATGTAATGTGGGGATCCTATATTCCTATATGACTCTCTCTGCTTCCATCTTAGTATATTTACCCCTCAGCATCCTATGGAACTGATTATATGGGGTAGATTTTATTCCTTCCACCCAGGAAAGTCTGGAATCCCTTAGAGAAGGGTGCTCAAGTGCCATGAGCCATGAAGACACTGAAGAATCTGTAGGCACATCTGAATGTTAGAGCATGCATGAGAAGAGACTGCCCAGCCCATGGGCTCGGGTGGCCCTTAGGCTTCCAAATTCCAATATGATTCACACCATCCATAAGACAAGACCCTCCAGGACCTGCTGTTTATGTTTTGCCTCAAACAGAAAAGACTGCAGCACCACCCTCTAACATCCTGAATCTATAGACATAATGACACCAGGAACAATGATGCTGGTTTCATTCGCATCTCTAGAAGGTCTACTCACCCATGGACCCCTGTTTTGAGATAGATATTGTGGGCAAAAACTCCAGGGACTACACCCATGTGCAGCTTAAAAGAAAAAGCTATTTCAGTGTCTGAAGTTGTCCATGGCAGCAGCTCCCCACAATACCTGTGTGATGCTATAAAACGGTAGTCAGGAAATGCAAGAAACATTACAGCCAGCCTCTGAAGGTCACACCACCTGACAAGTCCCCACTTGGGGTGGAATGTGTGTCCGTGCTGACGATAGGTCATATGACTTTGTGGCAGTCAAGATGAGTCATTTGCCAGTCCTGCTGTTGTGTGACAAAGCTAGACTGTCTAAGAGGTCCTGCATCCCACAGAGGGTAATCCTCTGTTCAAGGGGCAGAAAATCTCCTTGTGGTCACCATGGACTCAACTCCACGATAGATGAGGCTAGAGAATCGGTGTCAATTGTATTGAACAGATAGCAGACTCACCCCAAATAAAATTAAGAAGAGAATATACTTTCAAAAGGATGACATCTCTGATGTGTCTCAGGACACACCAGACCTAAGGAGAGTTCATGAGGAAGGAGGCTGCAGCCACAGTTTATGGCTGTGTGACCTGAGTAACCTACCCACGCTTTTATATTCTTATCTGAAAAACTCAAGGTAAAGATGGTATACTCGGAATTGTTTTAAGGACTGAATGAGGCAATTCTTGGAAAACGTGTAGCAAAGATTTTGGTATATAACAAGTGCTTAATAAGTGTTAACTATTATTATTAGACCCTTGATCTAAAGAGAGGGGTAATATTGGAGTGTTTCGGTTAAGACTGTTTATTTCTCAGCCACTCCAAAGAGGGACTTTGGACAGGGGAAGAAACTGTGCAGGGACTCCCAAGGTTTTACGAGAGTTGGATGAAGAAGGAGAGCAGGGAGAGGATCATTAGTGAAAGTGACCAAGAAAGGACACACCCTGGGGACGCAGACTGGGCATCTGACTGGGCCCAGGAGCAGAGCAGCTCCAGGGAGGAGGAAGAAGTCTTAGCATATGTGTGATAAGGCAAAGTGTCAGTCATCTGTTGCTGTGAAATTAACCAAATTTGGCAGCTTAACAGACAATAAACATCTTTTATCTCCCACAGTTTCTGTGCATCAGAAATTGAAAGGCAGTTTAGCTAGGTGGTTCTGGCCTGGGGTCTCTCATGAGGTGGTAATAAAGACATCAGATGGTGCTGCAGTTATCTGAAGGTTTGACTGGAGCTGGAAGATCAGCTTCTACAGTGGCTCATGCAGGTGACTGGCCAACCAATCCCGGCTGTTCACTGGAGGCCTCATCTCCTTACCACCCAGACCTCTCCCCAGGACTGCTTGAATGTCCTCATCATGTGGCAGATGTCTCCCCACAAAGTGAGCGATCCTAAGATGGCATAGCAGAAATCTCAATATATTTTATAATGTAGCCTAAGTAATCACACAGTCTCATTTCTTCAGGATTCTGTCAGTGACGTGGCCAGCCATGACTTAGTGTGGAAGGGACTACACACGGGCAGGATTACCAGGAGGGAGGGATTGGCGGGGCCCAGCTTGGAAGCTAGTTACCAAGACAGAGGTCTAGGAGGGGAAGAGCGAGAGTCCACAGGAGCACAGTGCTTCTGGGGTGGGAGAAGAGGGAACACAGATCTTCCCCAGCTCCTGCCTGACCTCCTAGGGAGAAGGGGGAAGGTGGTGGTGACTGCACATGGCAGGTGGAGGGCTTTGACTTCGTCCTTGTGGTCCAGTGGAGGCCAGAGGCAGGAGCCCTGTGATGGACCCTGTCCAGACCAGCAGGGTGAGGAGGGAAAATGGTCCCAGCAGTGATGCTCCTGCAGAACAGAGAGAGGTGGCTCTCCCCCTGGAGCGAGGCATCTGGCCTAAGGTATTAGGAGCAGCATTGTGACAGGGAGGCAGAGATCAAGCCTACCTGGAGTGTGATGCCGTGCTGCTCTGGCCTAAGGTGTGCAGCATCTCCAAGGACACTGCTCAGCTCCCTTAGTATGAGGGCAGCTGCACCGTGCTCAAGCTGGAGAGCCCCAGGAAGGGCCACATTTCAGAAGTGACCCAAGACTGTTGCCTTCCCACTGTCATCACTGCCCAGACTCCACTCAGACAATCTCGGGAGATTCCTTTGGAGCTCAGGTGCTTCCTTGTCTTCTCACTTATTTAGGGATTTCTACCCAGAGGGTCAGAAATTAGCAGAAAGCCCAGCTTCACTGCAACAAGGGGAAATAGGAATTTTGCTATTTTCTGATCATGGACAACTGGAGTCACTTGTCTGATGCCAAGAAAAATTCATCTGGTAAATCTCTACATATATATGACTTGATTTTTTCAGTTTTCTTTGTTTCAAAGGATGTTTGTTTGAGTTATATTTGTACACTCTTCCCCTAAGACACACAGAACACTGCACAACTGTGAACTTAAGTAGGCATTTCATATTCCACTTTTACGGTAACCCCTTGCAGGGAAAGAGTCAGTGCAGCAAATCTGTTTTGCTCAATCCTAGCTTATCTCTGAGGATGTCTGGAACCAGGCTTCAAGAACTAAACCTTGGAATGTTCACAAATGATGTCATTCTGTGCCCAGCACATTGGGGCAGGATGTAGTAAACCATTGACATCATTTAAAGCAAACAGGAACCTCTATGATGTACGCCTGGTGACTGGTTTGAAGCACACAGCATGAGTGCTTGCATAGCAGGTATGCACCAGAAATGTGCCTGAGTTCTCTGCTGTTCAAAGCTGGGAAGAAAAATGTGTCTGTGTAACCTATGCAGAAGGATGAAAGCCTGTTCCCGAGCGTTTTAGCCTTCACCTGCCTG
>NW_012102188.1:1800884-1806466 GCF_000951045.1 Mandrillus leucophaeus
GTGACCCAAGACTGTTGCCTTCCCACTGTCATCACTGCCCAGACTCCACTCAGACAATCTCGGGAGATTCCTTTGGAGCTCAGGTGCTTCCTTGTTTTCCCACTTATTTAGGGATTTCTACCCAGAGGGTCGGAAATTAGCAGAAAGCCCAGCTTCACTGCAACAAGGGGAAATAGGAATTTTGCTATTTTCTGATCATGGACAACTGGAGTCAGTTGTCTGATGCCAGGAAAAATTCATCTGCTAAATCTCTACATATATATGACTTGATTTTTTCAGTTTTCTTTGTTTCAAAGCATGTTTGTTTGAGTTATATTTGTACACTCTTCCCCTAA
The DNA here is from genome assembly GCF_000951045.1 of Mandrillus leucophaeus. Lineage (NCBI taxonomy): Eukaryota > Metazoa > Chordata > Mammalia > Primates > Cercopithecidae > Mandrillus > Mandrillus leucophaeus. The sequence continues at coordinate 1,801,220 of NW_012102188.1, forward strand.
GACACATAGAACACTGCACAACTGTGAACTTAAGTAGGCATTTCATATTCCACTTTTATGGTAACCCCTTGCAGGGAAAGAGTCAGTGCAGCAAATCTGTTTTGCTCAATCCTAGCTTATCTCTGAGGATGTCTGGAACCAGGCTTTAAGAACTAAACCTTGGAATGTTCACAAATGATGTCATTCTGTGCCCAGCACATTGGGGCAGGATGTACTAAACCATCGACATCATTTAAAGTAAACAGGAACCTCTATGATGTACGCCTGGTGCTTGGTTTGAAGCACACAGCATGAGTGCTTGCATAGCAGGTACGCACCAGAAATGTGCCTGAGTTCCCTGCTGTTCAAAGCTGGGAAGAAAAATGTGTCTGTGTAACCCATGCAGAAGGATGAAAGCCTGTTCCTGAGCGTTTTAGCCTTCACCTGCCTGTACGTGTATTTTTTTTTTTTTTTTTCTGTTCTGGCACTGTATTTTTTGCAATAAACCTTAGCGGTGAGTATAATTTGATGCCGAGTTATGTAGGTTCTTCTAGTGAATTACTGAACCAGGGAGTAGTTATAGGCCTCCAGAACCTGCCTAATTTTAGAAGTAAAATTTTTGATTACTTAGAGTGAAGTTCAATCCTAGATACTATCTATGAACAACAACCTCAAATATCTCATTACAGCTTTGCTGCTTTTAAGAGTAAATCATCTCAGAAACTTTTAACTCCCAGAGCCTATTAATTCCCCCTCTCCACTCCTATACTTCTTAATAACAATCACATATATACTGATAGGAATCACTGGTTATTCTGAAGACATGTAAGCGGTAAGGAACCCAATTCCACCTTCTCACACAGTAACAAAATAAAGGAGGAAGCAAAGATACATAGGAGCAAAATTTTCGTGCACTATCAAGAATAAATTGAGGCTGGGTGTGGTGGCTCACACCTGTAATCCCAGCACTTTGGGAGGCTCAGGCAGGCAGATCACTTGAGGTCAGGAGTTCAAGACCAGCCTGGCCAACATGGTGAAACACCTCAAATATCTCATTACAGCTTTGCTGCTTTTAAGAGTAAATCATCTCAGAAACTTTTAACTCCCAGAGCCTATTAATTCCCCCTCTCCACTCCTATACTTCTTAATAACAATCACATATATACTGATAGGAATCACTGGTTATTCTGAAGACATGTAAGCGGTAAGGAACCCAATTCCACCTTCTCCCACAGTAACAAAATAAAGGAGGAAGCAAAGATACATAGGAGCAAAATTTTTGTGCACTATCAAGAATAAATTGAGGCTGGGTGTGGTGGCTCACACCTGTAATGCCAGCACTTTGGGAGGCTCAGGCAGGCAGATCACTTGAGGTCAGGAGTTCAAGACCAGCCTGGCCAACATGGTGAAACCCTGTCTCTACCAAAAAATACAAAAATTAGCCAAGTATGGTGGCACACACCTGTAGTCCCAGCTACTTGCCCAGCTGAGGTGGGAGAATCCCTTGAACCCAGGAAGCGGAGGCGTCAGTGAGCCAAGATCATGCCACTGCACTCCAGTCGAGACCCTGTCTCAAAAAATTTTTAAAAAAGGAAAAATTGATATTAATTTCATCTAGATCGTTATAAACTATGTTAGTTGTAACCCACAGGGCAAACACTAAGAAAATAACTAAAAACATGTAATAAAAGAAATGAGAAGGGAATCAAAATGGTACTATAAAAAATATCTTTCTGTGCACACTGACAGACAACATCAAAAAAAGAAATAAAATATATTTTTAGTACAAAAGAAGGGAAAACAGAGGAATTGAGGAACAAAAAACATGTAAGACATTTAGAAAACAAAAATAAAATGTAGAAGTAATGATCAGTTATCGCGTTAAATAAAAATAGATTAAACTCTTCATTTAAAAACCAGATGTTGGCAGAATGGGTGAACATTTCCCAATTTTACACTAGCTACAAGATACTCATTTTGGTTTCAAGTCACAAATAGGTTGAAAATGAGAGGACACAAAAAGATATTCCATGAAAATAGTAACCCAAAGAGAGCTGGAGTGGCTACTAATGTCAGACAAAATAGACTTTAAGACAAAAATTGTTACAAGAGGCAAGAAAGGCTGTATATAATGATAAAATGGTCAATTTATTAAGATATATAACAGTTATAAACATATGCACTCAATAACAGTCTCAAAATATATGAAGCAAAAACAGAATTGAAGTGAGAAATAGACAGTTAAATAATAAAATTGAAAAATTCAACACCTTCCTCTCAATAATGGATAGAACAACTAATCATGGCCAGGAGCAGTGGCTCACGCCTGTAATCTCAGCACTTTGGGAGGCTGAGGTGGGTGGATCACTTAAGGTCAGGAGTTCGAGACCAGCCTGGCCAACATGATGAAACCCTGTCTCAACTAAAAATATAGAAATTAACCAGGTGTGGTGGCGGGTGCCCGTAATCCCAGCTACTCAGGAGGCTGAGGCAAGAGAATTGCTTGAACCCAGGAGGCAGAGGTTGCAGTGAGCCGAGATTGCACCACTGCACTCCAGCCTGGGTGACAGAGCGAGACTCTATTTAAAATAAAAATAAAAAAAAAATGAACAACTAAACAAATGATAAACAAGGAAACAGAAGACTTGAACAACACTTTAAACCTACTAAATCTAACTAATATATATACAGCATTTCACCAAACAACAGCAAAACATAATTTTCAAGTGCTGATGGAACAGCTTCCAGGATGACCATAGGTTAATCCACAAATGAAGCCTCAGTAAGTATAAAACAAGTGAAGGCATACAAAGTATCTTCTTTGACACAATGGAATAAACTTAGAAATCAATAACAGAAGGAAATTTAGAAAATTCAGAAATTTGGGGAAATTAAATGGCACAGGCTTAAATAACTGATGGATCAAAAAGAAATAACAAGGGAAAATGGAAAATATTTAGAGAAAAACAGAACATACCCAAACCTATGAGATGCAGCAAAGGCAGTAGGTAGAGAGAAATACATGGCTGTAGGTGCCCACATTGAAAAGAAAAAAGATTTAAATCAACTGAACTTCAACCTTAAGGAACTAGAAAAAGGAAAGCAATTAAACCCAAAGAGCAGAAGGAGAAAAAATAACAAAGATTGGAGCAAAGATAAATGAAATGGAAGACAGAAAAATGACAGAAAGAATCAACAAAACCAAAATTTTATTCTTAGAAAAGATTGATAAAATAAGCAAATTTGGCTGGCAAAATATGGTGGCTCACACCTGCATTCCCAGAACTTTGGGAGGCTGAGGTGGGAGGATTGCTTGAGGCCAGGAGTTTGACACCAGACTGGGCAACATAGTGAGACCCCATCCCTACTTTAAAAAATGAAGACAAACATTTAGCTAGACTGATTAAAAGAAGAGAGAGGAAAAAAATCAAGAATTAAAGTGGAGACTTTACTACCATCCTAACAGAAATCAAAAGAATTACAAGAGAGTGCTATGAACAACTGCATGCCAACAAAATAGATGACGTAGATGAAATTGACAAATTCCTAGAAACGCACAAAACTAGTCAAACTGACTGAAGAAAAAAAAAATAAGCAATCTGAATACCACAGATGAAGAGACTGAATTGGTAATTTAAAAAATCTTCCAACTAAGAAAAGCCCAAGACCAGATGGCTTGATAACAGATTTCGACCAAACATTTATAGAGGAATTGATGCCAATCCATCTCAAATTCTTCCAAAATTCGGAAGAGTAGAGACCATTTCTTCATTCTATGAAGCAAGTATTTCCCTGATACCAAAGCCAGACAAAGACATCACAAAGATGAAAACTAGCAACCAATATCCCTTATGAATACAGAGGCAAAAATCCTCAATAAAATGCAAATAATCTGAATCCAGCAGCATATTAAAAAAGTATATATTAGATACATCGCATGAGTGCAAGAATGAGTCAATATGTGAAAATCAGTCAATATAATACATCATTTTAATAGAATGAAGAAAAAACTCCACATGATCATCCCAACTCAATCAATACAGAAAAAAAGCATTTGACGAAATCCATCATGTTTTCATAATAAAAAACAAAACAAAATTCTCAACAAACTAGAGGACTTTCTCAACCTAACAAAGGGAAGCCATGAAACACCCACAGCTAACATCATACTTAATGGTGAATACCTGAAAGCTTTCACCCTAATATCAGGAACATGACATGGATGTCTGCTCTCATTACTGTTATTTAACATTGTGTTGGAATGTCTAGCCAGGACCATTAGGCAAGGAAAAAAATAAAAGGCACCCAATTTGTAAAGAGAGAAGTAAAACTATCACTACTTGCAGATGATACCTCTTTTTGTTTGTTTGTTTTGTTTTGTTTTTTTGAGACAGAGTCTCATTCTATTGCCCAAGCTGGAGTGCAGTTGCAGTGGTGCAGTCACAGCTCAGTATAACCTCAAACCCCTGGGCTCAAGTGATCCTCCTGCCTCAACCTCCCCAGTAGCTAGGACTACAGGTACATATCACCTTCCCCAGCTAATTTTTAATTTTTTGTAGCAATGGGGTCTTGCCATGTTGCCCCAGCTTGATGTAATATTATATATATGAAATATTAAAGAATCAGTCACTAAACTATTAGAGCTAATAAATAAATTTAGCAAAGTGGCAGGTTACAAAATCGATATACAAGATCAACTGTATTTTATATACCATTCCAAAAATGAAATTTAAGAAAACAATTCAATTAATAAATGGCCACAATCACTTCATGATTGTGGAGTGGCCACAATTTTTTAAAAAGGGTGAGGGGAGATAACAGGTATTAGTGAGGCTGCGGAGAAATGGGAATCCTAATACATCGCTTACAGGAATGTAAAATGGTGCAGTCACTGTGGAGAAGAATTTGGTAGTTCTTCAAAAAATTAAATATGGAATTACCTTATTACCTAGTAATTCCACTCCTTGGTGTAAAACCCAAAGGAATTGAAAACACTTGCCTAAATGTGAACTTGTACACAAACGTTCATAAGCAGCATTGTTGATTATAGTCAAAAAGTAGAAATAACCCAGATAACTGTTAACTAATGAGTAAATGTACAAAATATGGTATATCTACACAATGGAATATTATTCAGTCATACAAAATGGAGTATTATTCAATACGTCAGTCACAATGAAGTACTAACACATGCCACAACATGAATGAACTTTGAAAACATTGTGCTAAGTGGAGAAGCCTGACACAAAATGCCATGTGTTATATGAT